>NC_136265.1:154702645-154932645 GCF_964187855.1 Myxine glutinosa | reverse complement strand
AACACGGTCGCACAAAGGTGAAAAACGCAATGGCTTTTCGCCCTGAATCACGTGCAAACGTGTGAAGTGTGACGGGATGGAACATCACGTGATCGCTCTGAGCGAATCAGCGAGCTGCTCGCACTGGCTGAGATTAGCGGGTACTTCGCTGAAATGCGCTGAGATAAATATGAATAAAAAATATGGATCTCGTCAAATATGGTCTCAGCCATGTTCGTCCCAGGCTCAATGGCCATGTCTATGCCAAATATCAAGCACGTGAGCCTCTCCGTTTCGGAGTCTATCGGTAACATCTCTCTCTCTCTCACACACACACACACACACACACACACACACACACACACACACACACACACACACACACACACACACACACGCACACGCACACACACACACACACACACACAAACTGTGTTTTATATATATAGATTGTACATACTTGTACCACGTTTGATTTAAATCCATTCAGCGTAAACGTAAACCTATCACATTATCGTGGTAACGTAAACCCATCACGGACAGATGGACGGACAGCTGGAAGGACAACCCGAAAACATAATGCCTCCAGCGACCTCATCAGCCGAGGCATAAAAAACAGTAAAATACAATTTGACACAAATAAGTCAATGAATAATGAATATGCCTCCACACGCATTTGATGTCACCCACTGTTACGTTTGATCCCAATTAACCCTTTGAGTACGGATGACGTCCAGTGCCGCAACCCGCGAAAAAGTTTTGTGTACGGATGACGTTACTACACGTCATCGACTATACCTATAAATAGATCGTCAGTACGCGGTTGCATTGCCGTACCAAAATGCCAAATTAATCCCTTACCGGGGGTATTTTTTATCAAAAAATAATCCCGTACTCAAAGGGTTAAAGGTCACATGAAAAATTCAACATCACATGAGAGAGAGTAAGCGTGAGGGAGAAATTAGAGACAAGTAGAGGAGAGACAACATTAGATGCTTCTAACTCAAGTCATGGTCTACAAAATGATTTTCAAAGGGCAAAAGACCTTTAAGCTTTGACCTGTTGAACCAAACTCGAATCAGTTCATCCTGTATTGCACTCCATACTTGTGCCAAGTTTGGATGAAATCCTTTTATTGGTTCACTATTTTTGCGATAACAAAACAATTTTCCATGTAAGGGCACATGACCTTAACTCTTTGACCTTTTGAACCTGATATCAATTTATTTCTTCTTTCAATTACAGTACATACTTATACTAAGTTTTGTTGAAATCCTTTCAGTGGTTCAGAATAATAAAACGATTATGGACAGACAGACAGCCAGACATCCCAAAAAATTAATTCCTCAGACCTTCGGTTTCAGAGGTATAAAACACTGAGTGGGAAACAAATGAAAGTAAAGAAAAAGAAAGCCAGATAATTATGGCGTTTAAATAGTTTTCTTTTTGCCATTTTTCTTGTTGTACCACAAAAAAAACAAAAAACAGACTGTAACACATGAAAATTGCACAATTAATAAACGTCGTACAGACATGAAATCTTTCCCGGAAAAGAAAGCTGGCTTAGCAAGATAAGCTGCAGTGTCCTTAATCTGTCTCCACCAGAACATTTCATTTCCTTTTTGTCTGCTGTATTCTAATTTCTACTTGTCCTTCCAAGAAAAAAGTTGTAGTATTTCAGTAATAGACAATGTACGAGCGACGAGGTGCGAGCGTGAGTAATGGTCCCTCTGTAATGGAAAATCGCATCACAGTTGTTGGTGCAGAACACTGCAACAGTGCCACCTAAAGGCAATCGGTCAGCTTTAAGAGATGGGCAGATTCACACGTGACTTTGTGCAAAACACGACGACTGTTTTGGGAAACACATGGCATCTGGGCTGGTATCCAAGACAATTCCTCATATACCAAGCCAGGTATTGCTTATCCTAAAGGTTTCCTACGAAGAGTGATTGTACAGGTCTAAAATAGAATGTTTTTTTGCAATGCACAAAAGCCTTGTCTCCATATTATCAATGGTCACTGATACGTCGGCAAAAAAACCGTCAAATCAACAGATTACCTTCCTGCTGTTTGGAAATATGGGGCATCGGTGGCAGGAGGAGATATAGGAGGCTCAAAAGCATGGAGGGATTCTCAATCTGGAATTTCTCACGCTTGCAACTTATTGCCTCAGCAGGAAGTTCCGTGTTCTTTCAATACCAGCTTTGTGTCTCTACTTACACCTAGTTAAGATTATGTCCACAAATCAGAAAACACCTCCTTAACTGATGTATTCTCTTTAATAGGTATATACTTACCCTGCTTCTAAAATAGATATCCAAATAAATAATGCAAAAAATATATACAACACTATAACGGCACTCTTTGACATCACGACATCGACCAATGTGTGTGCCTCAGTACACATTATTACATCATTATACATGCTTGTACCATGTTTGATTTAAATCCCTTCAGCTGTTCTCAATTATCACATTTTTACCTGGCATGACCTCTGACCTTTAAAAGCTGAAATCCAATAAGTTCATCTTTACATCAAAATATATACTTGCACCAAGTTTGGTCAAAATCCCACCCATCACTGGTTCACAAGTTAGTGCAGTAACATAATTTTTACCCCACGGGACACCTCTGATCTTAAACCTAAATCTAATCCGTTTATACTTTGCATCATTTTTCATACTTGTATCAAGTTTGACTTAGTTCCCTTCAACCATTCTTAAAGTATCGTGGTAATGGAAACCTATCAATAATCATGGAAAGTCGCACGGACGGATGGACAGTCGGACGGACAGACCAAGAACATAATGCCCCTGGCTACTCCATCGGTGGAGGCATAACTATATTTAAAACTAACGGTAAACTAAAAGTAAAAAATATATTCGGCTGATCTGTCTGACCCATAAGGCTCTCTCATTTTGAGCCAGAAGTGTGTAAGTGACCCTCAATGCTCGACCAATAACCAGCCCACCTGGAATCAGGCTGCAAAAGCACGTGCTTGGCGACCTGCGCGAGGGTGAATGTCTTGCCCGTTCCAAAAGGCCCGACAAGTAGCACAGGAGGAAGTTGCTGAGATAGTGGAGTCGTAATAGCTAGAACTGCCTCTTTCTGTTTGCTATTGAGGCATGGATCCAGGAACTCATCCCACTGCCTGCAAAGATCACACACAAAACAGGGCTGGGGATCAGATATCTATGGCCTGCGGGACCTCCAAGCTGCAATGGGGTCAAAGACTGCAAACCAACATCATTGAAATCTGCCATTTTACAAGGGTCTACAGGAAAAAGCAAATATAATAAATGAAGTTATAACTTAAATTCACCCTCGTTAACTCGACTAGTTACATGGACTTTGCAATAAAAAAAAATAAAAAAAATAACCACCTTTAGAGGCCATTTTTCCCCGCAAAGCAGGGGTTGGCCTTTTTCGGGAACCGTGGTTGTTGTTGTTATTTGGTCCCCTTTTTGAAGCAATGTTTTACGGCCGGATGCCCTTCCTGACGCCAACCCTTTTTGCCGCCTTTAACGACAAACAGGGAATTACCAGTGAACTGGTACTCAATTAGCCGACCTCGGAAGGATGACAGGCTGAGTCAACCCCCCTGGCGTTAATTCAGCGATCGACCGGGATTCAAACCCAGGATCCTAGGATCCTAAGCCGGCACCCTAGCCGCTAGCCCAACACAAACAGCCTGGCATATACAGAGTTATAATTGATTAATCAAATCAATGATGTGGACACCAATGTAAGATAACACTTTCCAAATTGTCATATTGCTCAGGCTGCAATAAACAAGCCAAATTCATTGTTCTAGAAGACATGGTGAACTGTGACACGTTCACCAAAAAAGTAATAACTATCCCATTGAAGCCACCCCAGCTTGCCATGGACTGTTCGCAGCAAAAGGTCACAGATTTATGTCTCGTGACCATGAACCCTTGCGCCCATAGTATAAACACAAGTGATTATTTCATAGCTGTCTATTCCACTAATATTGCCATGACATTCCAGGTGTAAGATAACAAAAGGCGGTAATGCACAGTAGGATCTTTGATGTACACGAAATAATGCAAGCAGATGGGACCCTAGCTAAACATCCATCCAAGAGATGCAACACTAACTGTGAAGCACTAACCTGATAGGCTATAGGTGGCTTTGGAGTCAAACCCAGCCTAGAGTTCTCAAAGATAAGTACAATACCACTGCAGCATCCTGTCAAAATACTTTATAGGAACACTTCATCAAAAAAAAGAGGAAAATTTCTTGAATAAATAAATTGATAAAAACACAACGACACCATGCCAAATACTATACTTCCATTGTTGATCAAGAATGACCTCACTATGATCATCACCTGCGACAAAATCCGGTAATGGGCCGATTGGGAAACGCACATTCAAAGCACTCTAAAAAGATGAACAGCACGATTGGGAAACACATTTAATGCGCTATAAAAAAAATTAACTCGACACCTCTTACCCACGTCACCCTCCCTACGGTTATATTAGAATGAGCTGATTCGTCACATTTAAACGGATTGCTTAACTACAATATTGGGCCGTCCAAAAATTACGTAACATTATTTTAAAGTAATTTGCGAACCAAAACGCTCGATTACGTAATGCAACGCAACATAACACTTGATTACTGTGAGTTCTGACGTGAGTTCTGATTTTTGGGGTCCCTCATCGTGAATAACACTCAACCCAAATAAAGCCAATGAAAATCTAATGCAAAAAACCTGGGCAGTGTATCATAAGCAGACGCTGACGAGCCCAATGCGTTAGGGTTAGGCCAACCAGAAAACCAAGATGGCGGCCAAATCATTTTGTCTAGGTGCTTTGGTGTGTGCAAGTCAAACGAGAGATGTGGGTGTGGTCTGGCAGCTGTCCGACCAATGGATACACATTTCAAAAATTGAGCCCCAACAAGAACCCCAAAAACGACAGCACCGCAAAGCCCTTATAGACCTGCGACATGTCGCAGGTAAAAATATGGTCTTAATCAGAATCGTGTAAGGAGGAACTGTGGTACTCCAACTTGTCTTATTTGCACTCGACTACATCACCACTATATAGCCAACTAGCCGATGGGTATTCAGAGAAGAGGGATGAAATAAGTGCTGAATAATTACCTAACTGCGTGAATGCATAAATACTCGTACATGCACAGGCATTTAATTAAATGGGTTCCAGTTGAAGTATCCTCATGAGTACAGGCGGTTTTTTTTTTTTGGTTTTTTTTTTTTTTTTGTATACTGAATCGAGGCTCGTGAAAGAGCTAACATTTATTTCACAAACAAATCAACCAGACAATCAAAATATACAAAAAGAGGGAGCGGAAGACAAGATGGGGAGAGAAGGGGAAGCACACAACCACAACATTTGAGAGCAGGGAGAAGTGTGGGAGGGAGAGGGCTTGGGGGCAGGAGGCGTGGGAAGGGGAAGGGGGGGTTGGGGGGGGGGGAGAGGTATAAAACACAAGGGGACCGAAATTAGCGGGGGTAGAAAAGATCAAGGTTTTGGATGGGAGAGGATAAGAGATGGTGGTGAACAGCTGTTTTAAAGACCTGGAGGGTGGAGTGGGATTGAATAGCGTGAGGGAGTTTGTTCCAGAGGCGGGAGAAAAGAGGAATGAAGGAGTGAAGGTGAGCAGAAAGTCTTGATTTTGGCAGTTTAACCATAAGAGGGTTGCAGGCAGATCTTGTGCGACCTGTAGGAATATTTGGGGGACAGAGCCCAGAGAGGGCTGGGGGGGCAAGGCCAGAGAGGAGTCGGTAGAAGACGGAAAGACCACCAACCTGCCTGTGGTGAGTGAGTGAAAGGCCCTTGGAGTTAGCTTCATCGCGGGAGATGCCAATGATTCTGAACGCTTTGGTTTCAACAGCGTGAAGACGGGCTAGGTGTGAGGCAGGAGCACCAGACCAGAGGGGAGAGCAGTATTCCATAGAGCTGTGGATGAAAGCCTTGTATGTGGTGAGGAGCTCAGGTGTGCCAAGGAAGGACTTCGCACGACGGAGGATGCCCAGTCGGCGACTGGCTTTGGAGGCCAGATTTGAAATGTGGTTTTCCCAGGAAGGATCATGGCAAATAGTGAGACCCAAAAGCTTGAGTGACAGAACTTCTTGGAGAGGATTATTCAGAAAGTGGATGGGAGGGTTTTCCAGTCGGTCTTTTCGGAGAGACATCGTAAGAGTGTGAGATTTATCAGGATTGAAAGACATGTTCCATTTGTTTGCCCAGTCTGTGATTTTGTCCAGGTCTGCAGAGAGTGAGGAGGCTGCAGACTGCCGATCTGAGGGATGAGGAATGGAGCGACAGAGAGTAGTGTCGTCAGCAAAGAGATAGAGAGGATTTTCAAGAGAGTCAGAGAGATCATTGATGAAGACCAGAAAAAGCACAGGGCCCAGAACACTACCTTGGGGAACTCCAGCCTGAACAGGAAGAGGAGATGAGAGAAACCCATTCACGGCCACACGTTGACTATGACCAGAGAGGAAGTCCGCCAGCCATGCGTGGAGATTTCCATGGATACCAAAGGAGCAGAGTTTGGTGAGCAGAGCACGGTGCCAGACCGTATCGAAGGCACGTGAAATGTCAAGGGAGACAGCTCTAATTTCCTGTTTGGCGTTGAGGACCTCCATCCATTGTTGAGAAAGCAGAAGCAGCATGTCCAGAGTAGAGTGTCCAGGTCTGAAACCAAATTGATGATCAGAGATCAAGCCATTGGAGAAGAGGAAAGATTTCATATCTGAAGCAATGATGGAATCCATGACTTTGCTGATAATTGGGAGAAGGCTGATTGGTCTGTAGTTGCTGGGATCTGTTTTTGCACCTTTTTTGTGCAAAGCGGTGATGTTGGCTGATTTCCAAGCAGATGGCAGATGACCTTGAGCAAAAGAGAGGGTGAAGAGAACAGAAAGAGGGAGTGAAAGAGCGGAAGAACATGATTTTAGGACCCGTGGGCTGATGCCGTCAGGACCAGTTGCAGAATCAGAGTCGAGGGTTGACAGAAACTTTTCCACCTTGTCAGGAGGAAAGGACACAGAGTCCAGGAGCAGCTGGGTATGACTGGGTACGGTGGGTACAGAGAGGGATGGGTTTTGTGACACAAGATTTAGAGGCAAACACAGAGTTGAGGCATTCAGCTTTTTCACGTGCGGAGTCAGCCGTTAAGCCGTTTGAGGTGAGGGAGGGGATGGAGGGGGAACAAACACCAGAAACAGATTTGACCAGACGCCACCAGGATTTGGAAGAGGGAGACAGATAAGAGAGTTCGGTCTTGAGAACGGTGAGATATTGTTTCCTGGCTCTCCTGAGGGTGGACACACACTTGTTTCGGGCTTTGTGAAAGGAAATGAGATTTCCTTCCGTTGGATTTGCTTTCCAGGAGACGAAAGCAAGTTGTTTCAGGGCAACAGCCTCACCACAAGATTCCATGTACCATGGACGGGAGGAAGGGTATGACAACTGAAGACGAGATGGGATAAATCTGTGCATGAGAGAGAGCAATTTACTTTGAAAGAATTCCCAGGATGAGTTGATGTCAGAGGCGGTAGAGATGGGAGACCAGTCCAGATGATTGATGGCTGCTTGAAGACCGTGCCAGTTGGCCTGAGTGAAATGCCAGACTCGTCGACGCTGAGGAGGCTCTCTGAGAATGGTCAGAGAGATGTCCACTTTGACAAGCACATGATCAGATGAGCCGATTGGAGCAGAAGAAGAGCAGCAGACATTTTCAGGGAAGTTTGTCATAACCAAATCCAGAAGAGAAGATGCTCCGTTGACTGAGATCCGGGTCGGGAAATTGACAGATTGTGTCAGTCCCAGTGAGTCGCAGAAGTCCTTTGCTGAAGAGCCATGGCTGGTGAGAGTGGTACCCACACCCAGCCAACTGGCATGGTGACAATTGAAATCACCACATATGAGGAAGAGAGAGTTGGGATGGGTAGATAGAAGTTGGTCCATATTATCAGACAGCGAGATGTAGATGGAGTCATCGCTGTTTGGTGGACGGTACAACACACATATGAACAAAAGGTGGGAGCGAAATGGGAAGCCGTAGCCAAAGGTATTCCTGGGGGTGAGGTGGAGACAGCGCAGTGGAGGGCGAGTGAGGAAGAGAGTTTTTTATAAAGATAGCAACCCCACCTCCAGGACGAGGCTCAGGTCTATCATACCGGAGGTGGGAGTAACCTGGGAGAGATACCAAGGCATCAGCGACATCATGAAGGAGGAAAGTTTATGTTAAGCAGATCACATCTGGTTTGTCAGAAGCAACCTGTATGGAGAGATCAGTCAAGTTTGAGCGAAGGCCCCGGATGTTTGAGGTCCATACCGTTAATGAAGAGGAAGGGGGAGCATCGGGTCCAGAACAGGGGGGGGAGGGGTAGGGTAAGATGTGGAAGAGGAGGAAGAGGTAGGGAGAGCTGTTGAAGGTGTGTCAGAGATTTCAGAGATTTCAGAATAGCTTGGAGAAAGGGAAGAATGGGGCGGACAAAAGGTTTGATGGAGATTGGGTGAGGCACAGTGAGCTGTTATTTGAGGAGGGGGAAGAGCGAGGCAGAAGGATGGGGGAGATGAAGGTGAAAGTTGGAAGGGGGAAGAAGCAGGGAGGATGCTTTGAGGAGGAGGGGTGAGAGGGGAGTCGAGGAGGGGAGGAGCGAGGGAGAGTCTCGGAGGGGAGGGGTGTGGGGGTAGTTTAGGAGGGAGGGGAGGGAAGGGGCAAGGGGGGAGATTTGAAAGGGATGGGTGATGGGGAGGATTTTGAGGGGAGGGGTGAGATTGGATTTTGAAAAGTGTACGATTCATGGGAAACGAACATTTTTTGCAAAATCAGTTTGAGACCTTCGAGTCAAAAATACGTTTGAGGACACTGAAGGAGGGGTGGAGTTCTGGATAGTTTAGGGAATGTAGAAAGGAGCCCTACCATCCAACTGTGGCCCTACCATCAGCACATTCCCATTTTACCCTCTGCTACGTTCCCTTCCCTTAAGCTTCCATTTTCAATTCAATGAATTTTTTTTGTATACAAGATCGAGGCTCGTGCAAGAGCTAGCACATTAAACACACATTAGCACATAAAACACAAAAAACATAAACGGACACATAAAACAATAAAGGGAGGGGGAGACAGATGGGAAAGAGAGGGAAGCACACAAGCACAACAGAAGAGAACAGGGAGACCGGGATATCTGTGGAAGGCAGACTGCTGGGGGTGGGGGGGGGAGGGGGGAGGAGGAGGGAGAGGGAGAGGGAAGGGGTACACGGTATAAAACAAATTTACACGACTAGGAATTTCAGGAATGAAGTCGGAGATTGAAAGAGGTGGATTTGGGGTGTATTAAAGAGGGTAGAAAAGATCAATGTTTTGGATGGGGGAAGATAACAGATGGTGGTGAACAGCTGTTTTAAAGACTTTGCGGGAGGAGTGGGATTGAAGAGAGTGTGGGAGTTTGTTCCAGAGGCAGGAATAAAAAGTGGAATAAAAGAGTGAAGGTGAACAGAGAGTCTTGATTTTGGCAGTTTCACAAGAAGAGGGTTGCTGGAAGTTCTTGTGCGTACTGCAGGAATATTTGGGGGAAAACAGCACAGACAGAGCTGGGGGAGCCAGGCCAGAGAGGAGTCGGTAGAAAACAGAAAGACCACCAACCTGCCTGCGGTGGGAGAGTGAAAAGCCCTCAGAATCAGCTTCATCGTAGGAGATACCAATCCTGAAAGCTTTGGTTTCTACAGCGTGAAGCCGAATTAGGTGTGAGGAAGGAGCACCAGCCCAGAGGGGAGAGCAGTATACCATCAAGCTGCAGATGAAAGCTTTGTATGTGGTGAGGAGCTCAGAGGTGTCAAGGAAGGACTTTGCACGACACAGGATGCCCAGTTGGCGACTGGCTTTGGAGGCCAGCTTGGAAATGTGGTTTCCCAGGAAAGATCATGGCTGATAGTGAGATCCAAAAGCTTGAGTGACAGAACTTCTTGGAGAGGATTGTTCAGAAAGTAGATGGGAGGGTTTTCCAGAGGGTATTTTCGGAGAGACAGTGAGTGTGAGATTTGTCAGGATTGAAAGACATGTTCCACTTGTCAGACATGTTCCAATCAGCAATGATCTTTCTTGGGCAAACCACACTTCAAAGTTGGCCTCCAAAGCCAGCCGACAATTGGGCATCCTCCGTCGTACAAAGTCCTTCCTTGCAAAACTTAACTCCGATCCACCAACAAGGCTTTCATCCGCAGCTTGATGGAATACTGCTCTCCTCTCTGGGCTGGCTCCACTGCTTCCCATCTTGCTAATCTTGACACCGTGAAAACCAAGGCCTTCAGGATTTTTGTAATCTCTTGCAATGCCAAAGCTGAGTCTATGGGCTTATCACTTCACCACCACAAACAGTTGCAAACAGTTGCTTCACCACCGCAAACAGGTGGTCTGTGCTTCCAAAGCCTCCTTTATGGTCTTGCACCCTCTGCTCTTTCCATGCTTTGACCTCCCCAGGTGTCTGCAGACCTCACATGGTCCACCATCAACCCCTTACTGGTGGAACAACCTAAATCGAGAATCACTGCTCACATCCACTTCTTTTTCTTCTTCTTTTATTCCAACCTGTGGAATCAACGTCCACATCCTCGTCAATCTTCTTCCCTCTAGGTCTTAAAGACAGCTGTTCACCATCATCCCAGATAGTCACCAATCCAAAACAATGATTGTATACCCTGGTTAACCCTCATCCCACCCAAATCCCTCCTCCTTCCAATTTGCTGTATCTATCTCGTCCATCTTGTCCACCGCATTTGCCTTGCGTCCAACGTTTCCGCCTCATGCATGCGTGCACGTTTTGTATCCTGTTTACCTCGGTCATGGAAGGTGGATGGATGTTAAGTTTTGACCCCTGTCTGTCTGTCACTTTTGAACAGTATATCTCAAAAAGTTGTGGACGGATTCGGACGCAATTCGGTGGAGAGATTGGGTATGTGAAACGGATAACATTATTAGATTTTGGTGAAGATCCGGATCCGGGTGCTAGAATTTT
The DNA here is from genome assembly GCF_964187855.1 of Myxine glutinosa. Taxonomy (NCBI): domain Eukaryota; kingdom Metazoa; phylum Chordata; class Myxini; order Myxiniformes; family Myxinidae; genus Myxine; species Myxine glutinosa. The sequence goes on along the minus strand of NC_136265.1, from coordinate 154,921,643 downwards.
TAAAGCGATTCTTCACCATTGAGAGATGGGGCTAAAAACAATATACAGCAGGATATCTTAAAAGTTGCAGACAGATTCAGACGAAACTTGGTGGGCTAGTTGGGAGTGTGACAAGGACGGATTGATTAGATTTTGAAAAATATCTGAATATGGATCCGGTTCAAACATTTTTAAAAAGTGATTCCTCACCACTGAGAGATGTGGCGAAAAACTATATACTGTATAGCAAGATATTTCAAAAAGTTATGGACAAAAAAAGTTATGACAGAACTTGGTGGATTTATTGGTTTGGTGACAAGAACAAGCCGATTAGATTTAGGTTCAGGTCTCAATCCAGATGTGGCCCATCAGTGGGATACAAAACGTAAACTGATCAGCCTGGCGGAGGTTTGCGCTCCGAGTGCAGTTCTAGTTTTGTCTATTATGACCCGATCTGTTCACTGCAGGAGCTCTTCTACGAGCCTTGACTATGTAAAGAAGCAGAAATGACTATGAATGTTATAATTATTTGCTATTAAACTTATTTAGTCCATCTTTACCAGAATATCTCAAAAGAGATTAATTCATTTTATGAACATTAACAGCTGTGTTTCAAATACAGTGGAACCTCTTTTATCCAGACATCCAAATAACGGAATGCCCATTATTTGGGGAAACATGGTCGAAAAATAAATTTAAAATAACGGATTTCCCCCCAGTGTACATTGCCACTAATTCTACACTCTTGGAAGCTGTTGGTGGCGATTTTAGCAATTGCACGTGCCCCTGTAGACTCATATGCAAAAATCGGGATAAAATTAGATGTTTCATTTGTTTTATCGAGCAGTTTGTTAAATGGCCTTATCATCGAACAAAGCCAATCTGAAATGAGACGGGCCGGGTTTCCTGGCCAACGCATACATCACTAGTTGCTCTCCAAAAAGCCAAACACCTTATTTAATCATTCAAAATTGCTCTTAAACATGTTAAAATGAGGCAGTATTACATAACCAGCATGCACACCATTCTCAGATATGTGACACGTTCCCATTTTTATGTAATGTTCACAACAAAAATATCCAGACAGATTGAACTACACACAGATTGGAAATGCAGATATGATTACAAGCTTATCTTGTTCATCCCATGACTGACATGGCGCCTGGCATTGACTGCATAAGGCGAGTACAAATACTGTGCAGTACACCCCATACGTTCGCACTGCACGGATTCACTCATACACACTTTTTATTTAACCAAAAGTTCTTCCTGTACAGGTTGAGAACAGGAAATGCACCATACACAAACAAACTGCACAGCCTGAGCACTGAGCAGGGAAGATGAAGAGACCGGACAAGTTGAGCAGGCGTACGTGCATTTGTCAAGGCTCACAAAACAGGGTATCACAGTGAATTATGGGAGTAATGAGGTGCAGGATAATCCCCCCACCCCTACCCACACTCAAACCCTACAATCCAACGCACAGCCGCCTGACACGGTTAGTTACCACGTTAAGACGTTAAATATAAACTCTATACATGATCAACTACCCTTGCAGCATATAGTCTGATAATGATGACATCATCGGTGAAGTGGTGTGGCAGCCATTTTGGATGGAAAAACTAACCTTATCTGATCAATACAACAACAACAACAACATGCATTTTAAGGCCATTTTCCCTGCTAGAGCAGGGGTTAGCCTTGCGGTCCCCATGACAATCTTCTCCATTTTGCCCTATTTTCTGCATCTCTCCTTGTTAACCCCCTTGCCCACATTTCTTCTTCCACCATCTTTAGCCAAGTCTTTCTCGGTCTTCCCCATCCTCTACTTCCTTCTACATTAATTTCCATCACTCTTCTCAACCAGTCACTTTCATCCTTCCTCAACACATGACCAAACTATCTCAACCTGTTCTTCTTCACAGCATCAATCACAGGCAATATTCCCATCATCTTTCGCAATTCATCATTTGTCTTCCTCTCTCTCAACGATACTCCGCACATCCACCGAACCATTCGCATTTCCACCCTTTCCAGCCTTCGTTGCTGCTCTACGTTCATTACCCATGTCTCGCTCCCATAAATCATAACACTTCTCACACATGCAGCATACACCTTTCCCTTCAGCTTCAGCGACACTCTCCTCCTCATCAGCACGCCACTCAGTTCCCGAAACTTCTTCCATGCACATCTCACTCGAGCAACCGTTGCCGAGTCTGATCCACCTTCTCCATTCAGCATGTCTCCGAGGTAGCAAAATGTTTTCACACCTTCCAGCTTCACGCCGTCTCCAAGATCCAACTCAACATTTCCTCCATCTGCAGCTCCCTCTGTGCACACCTTACATTTGAATGTAGCTGCCACACTGGTAAATGACCCTCTCAGACCACTACATTTTTGATGAACCCACTCAGCGCACATTGTACATTGAATGGAGTTCACTCCGACACCCTTCCTGCACACAGCACATGGCCACTTCCCAGTTATTTCCACCTCACCACATGCTTTACCACTTGCCATCACCTTCGTCTTTCCGATATTCACCTTCAGACCTTTTGTCTCCATACATTCCTTCCACTTGTTCATCTTTTCCTTCAGTCCATCCATACTTTCCGCAATCAACACCAGATCATCTGCATACAACAACTCCCACGGTAAACCCTCCTTTACATTCTGAGCCAGCACCTCCATCACAGCTACAAATAGTAGTGGACTTAGTACCGACCCCTGATGCACTCCCACCTTCACCTCAAACTCACCACTGTTCCCGTCCTTCGTCCTTACAGCTGTGCGCGCTCTTTTGTACATTGCCATCACTACTCTGATCAACCATTCCTCCACTCCTAACTTCCTCAATGCCCATGTCAATACTTTGCGTGGAACCCTATCGAATGCTTTCTCCAGATCAACAAACCCAAAAAACAACTTCTACCTCTTCTCCATGTACTTCTCCTGCAACTGCCTCACAATGAAAAGCGCGTCTGTCGTTCCTCTTCCTGGCATAAATCCAAACTGCATTTCGTCGATCTTCACTTTCTTCCTTATCCTCCTCTCCAACACCCTTTCCAATACCTTCATTCCATACTCCAATAACTTTATCGCTCAGTACGAGCCACACTCCAGAGGGTCACCTTTCCCCTTGTATAGAGGGACGAGGGAACTCAGTTCCAAATCCACTGGAATGCGGCCTTCTTTCACCACCAGATTACAGATCTCTGTCATTCTCTTCACACCCCAACTTCCTGCTGCTTTCAACATATGTAACATATGTAATTGTAATTGTAAATGTAAATTGTTTCTGTAAATTATTTTCTTGTTCTTCCTCCTTCCTTGGTTCCTTTGATTTGTGTAAATATTAGTAATAAATTATATTTGTATTTCCTACCTTCGTTCTCCTTCTTCATTCACATCCGTTTCGTCCTTGTCTTTTCCTTCATTGAATACCTGTGGCGCGATTTTGGCCAACGTTTCGGAATCGGGTCTAGTTCTTGTTAATAGTTCGTGCCGCGGTTGCTAAACCGCTTGGCAATTAACATCTGTCCGCGGTCGCGAACGGGGTTGCGCCCCTGCCTCTCCGGAGGGAGCTGTGCAGCGTCAGGACTCACGTCGGTCAGTCACAAACAAGGGGACTAATCCCCCCTTCTTAAGGGGAAGAAGGTCGACGTAGAGATCCGCAACAAATCCGTAGAGATATCTCTACGGATATCTCGATATAGACGTAGAGATATCTGATCAATACCAAACGTTATATACATATACTCAGTTATCGACTACCCAGTTTGAGTGGGGTTTTAAAATTACTATGCGAAAGCTCATGCACATCAAAATCTATGCAAAACTTTATGCACATAATGTTCTAGCATTGGGGAATATAGGGTGATAATGAATAAAATATAGGTCACATGGTCTGGCAGCCATATTGAATTTAACCTAAAAACTTTAAAAACCTCTTTCACCAGAACGGCTGGACAGATCGAGGGGAAACTTCACACGTTCCCCAAGCCTTGGGGACAGCAGGATGTTTGATAATAAATCATCAGCCACGTGGTCTGACAGCCATGTTGTACAAAGAAAAATAAATAAATAATTGTTTTTCTGAAACTACTTAAGTTCTTGAAGTCAAACTTTACAAGCCTGATATAGTCATCAAGGGGAATGAATGTATAAAATGTAAACGTGATCAGTCGCACGGTCTGGCAGCCATAATTTTAAAATTATTTCAAGAAGAAACATTTCAATTTTATCTTCCCCAGCCATGTGACTATATGTCTATTGATAACATACTGTTTGAACTCAGTGGCATTCTGTCTATTAAGTACGTAGTCTATTAATTACATAGTTTTGGAATGTACCTTTTGATCCTTTAGAGTGACGTTCCGCAACCTATGGGTCGCGACCCAATGTTTGGGTCGCGAAGGATTTTCAATGGGTCGCACCATCGTTTCAGAAATCGTGGGAAAAAAACTTTATCGACGATTTACTTCTCCCGACTGAACAGAACAGAGATCAAACGAACGCCGACACAAACTTTATAGTGTGGACTCTTCTACCGCGCTGTACCACGCGTACATCCGATCAGTCAGATCATACGTTTAGTTTCCGACATGCGAATGTCCATTGCTTTTCATACGAAAGATTGAGCTGTGAGCGTAAGGTACTCGCCATGGCTAGAAAGTATCAGCCTGTGTTCCTGAACTATGGTTTCACCTTGAATATCGATAAGCACAATGTTCATCGACCACAGTGTGTGATATGCCTTGACGTGTTGGCCAACGAGTCTCTCAGACCCCAAAAGCTGAAACGGCACCTCGAGAAGAAACATGGAGATCATGTCAACAAGTCGCGGGAGTTTTTTCTCTGGAAAGAACGCGAGATGAACAACAGCAAGTCAGAAATGAGTTCGGCTGTTTTTCAGTCGAAGGGACTGACCAAAGCCAGCGACCTAATGGCGGAGAAGATAGCCAAAGAAAAGAAACCGTACACTATTGCGGGTAAGTTTTTTGTTTTTTTTCGTAAAAGTATTTCACTGCATTGGCGGTTTGTAGGTTCATAAAGTAATACATGGCGCTGTAAGTATCGTAAAATTTAGTTTTTAATTTCGTCTTTAGAATATTGATGTGTCGGGTTCTTGCTCACTATTACTCGTGCCATGTGTACGTTGGTATATCACAACTTCGTAAGTTTTATTGTTTGTTGCAATACAGCCATTCTTAAACTTTGCCTCTTATTTTAAAGTATGTACGGCAATCACATCATACATATTGAATTTTTATAATGCCTTGGAACAGCGGTTCTTAACCTGGGGGTCGTGACGTACGTGCATACGCGAACAAAATACTGTGTGTGTTATGTACCTTTGTTAGGTTCCTAAAAATGGGCTCAACAAATTGATATGTTATTTATGACCCCTTCATGACCCCCGGAAAACCCCAAACGACCCCCAGGTTGCGCCCCTCTGCCTGGGAACAAAATCAAGATTCATCATAAAGTGAAAGAAATGTTCATGTGTTATTTTATTTATCTTGTATTGCAGAGCAACTCATCCTGCCATGTGCCAAGGCGATGTGCAGAGAAGTGCTTGGAGAGACGGCGGCTACCAAGATAAGCACCATTCCGCTTTCTGCCGACACGATTCGACGATGGATAATAGACATAGGCGAAGACATCGAGCACCAGCTGTACGCAAACCTAGAGGCCAACAAGTTTGTCATCCAGTTGGACGAGTCAATGGACATCGCACAGAAGGCGTCGATCCTCATCTTTGTTCGTTATTGGCATCGCGATGATTTTATGGAGGATCTTCTGGCATGTGACGAGCTACAGACCAAGACCATGGCCGCAGAAATATTCGCAGTCGTCAACAAACACATCGCATTGCATAGCCTCAGGTGGGAAGACTGTGTTGGCGTTTGTACCGATGGTGCGGCATCGATGACAGGTCGGCGCAGCAGTGTCATTAAACTCATCCAAGATGTGGCACAAGAGGCAAGCTGGACCCACTGCTTCCTCCACCGCGAGGCATTAGCGGCGAAAGAGATGTCACCTGGACTTGCCGAAGTAATGGACATTGCAGTGAAAACAATCAACCATCTCAGGAAGAGCACCCTAAATTCGAGGTTGTTTGCAGAGCTGTGTAAGGAGCAAGATGCAGAACACACCACTGTGCTGTATTTTGCAGCTGTTCGCTGGCTCTCCAAAGGAGATGCTTTGGCAAGATTGTATGAACTTCGCGACCAGGTCCTCGCATTCTTGGAGGTGGCTAGGTCAGACCTGGCAGTCTACTACAAAAACAACAAATTCATCGCAACATTGGCATACATGGCCGACATCTTCAACTTGTTGAACAATCTGAACATATCGTTCCAGGGCAAAACGAAGAAGCAGGCGAAATCCGTGTTCGTAATGTATGACAAGATAGCGGCGTTCAAGTCAAAGCTGGATCTATGGAAGAGAAGAGTACAGACCAATGATGAATTTGACATGTTCGAAAACCTGGATGATCTGCTCAGCAAGAGTGTTGAGGAACATGTGGACATAAAGGATGTCATCGTCGAACATCTGGTGAACCTGCGCAAACGATTTGACGAATACTTTCCTGTTGATCCACGCGTGGAGAAGAAGTGGATCCGAGACCCTTATTCAGTCGACGTTCAGCAGTGCTGCATCTTGTCCAACAGATTGAAAGAGGACTTGATCGACATCGTGTCCGACGGTACACTTGAGACACTGTTCGGGAAGGACACTTCAGTAAAGTTTTGGCTGACAGTATCTCATGAGTACCCAGAGATTGCACATCTCACGGTAAAGTTCCTGATGCCATTCACGACGACGTGGATGTGTGACAAGTTTCTCAACGGTGACATATCTGAAGTCCCAGTATCGAAACAAACTGGAGACAGTGGCCCTGTGCGCCAACCTGAGAATCGCATTGTCGCCGCTTCAAAGCTGAATCGATGATCTCGTAGCCAATATGCAAAGTCAACCATCGCACTGATGTGGATAATCCACATCTACAATGCTGCCAACGGAACATTTGAATTAGGCTTGTAAGTTTCACTTCCGGGTTTAATCAGTGAAAGTTGTTTATTTAATGTTGTTCATGATAACGGAACATTGAACCTGGATATAAGTTCAGATGCATATCGGGTTTTTTCAGTAAAAGTTATTCATGTTTTGTTTATCAGTTCATGTTACATTTTAAGTTCATCATCTATTCACGATGAAGATTAAAATAAAGTTCAAACACCTTATCTTGGCATGTCACTTTAATAATTCAAGTTTTATTCTGTTTCACAAAAGATACACCACCAATGAATGTTGTGAGATTCATCTTCATCTTCATCATCTTCTTCATCTTCTTCATCTTCATCATCATCATCATCATCTTCATCTTCTTCATTAAATCTTCATCCGGATTCATCGTAGGGGCGGATTCATCTCTTTCGAAGCTGCTAACAAGGCAGGGAGTTTACGCCTGATTGGCTGACAATAATATCAAGTGGGCGGTGTCTGTGATCGAAGTCGCTGCTCATTCTCAAAGGGGGCGTGGTCTCTCGCTCTCTCTCTCCTCATGGTCGTGGAGATCCGTACAAGATAACAACAAAATAAGGACAGTGTTTGGTATGATTGTCGTCACTTTGCTTTATTGTTCAATTACGAATTGTACTACTGTACAAAGATGATGAACCGAACCCTTACCAAGATATTAACGTCATAAGCAATCAATATTTCCATGACGGTTTGTGGGGGGGGGGGGGGGGGGGGGGAGGGGAGGGGTTCGATGGGTCGCGACTGGATGCCTGAGTTTTTTTATTGGGTCCTGGGCTAAAAAAATTGCGGAACGCAGCTTTAGAGTTTAGACCATTGAATATCCTTTAAGACCATGAAGACACCTAAATACCTCAAAGACCATGAAGACACTTAAGACCAAAAATACACCAAAGACCCTAAAATACCCTAAAGACCCAAAATTCTTTTTTTTATTATTATAAATTTCAAGTCCAATTCTGAAACCAGTTGTAAAAAAAGGACATCATGGGTTTCGTGTCCGATCAAAGCGGGGTTGTATCAAAGCAGCTTGGAACCCGGTCATAACTACCACAGTTATAAAGTGCCCAGTCTTAAAGTGGTTCATCCAGTTGAACTTATAATTGTATTGTTGCACTGGTAAAATATGGATTTGAAGTGCAGTCTTCCATCTTTTTGATGGATGTGGACATTAACTCCTCCCTCCCCCTTTTACGAGGTAAAACAGGGTTCTCTTTGTATGGCACTTACACAGAATGCAAAGCAAGAGAGGGCATTACACGGAGAATTGGGAGGAGGAGGAAGGGCTGGGGTTTGGGTTAGCTATTACAGTTAGGGTTAGGGTTAAGGTTATGGTAAAATTAAATGCAATGACATCCATAGTCTCCTAATTAATTACTTTTAATAATTAACAACATTGATGAACAAGAAATAGTTTAGTTGGAACACCTGTGATCCCGAACATTCCAAACAAAAGTGGTTCTACTGGACTTCACAAAAAAGACTTTCAAAGAACTGTTCAAATTGCCATTCAAAAAGCATTTTCCAAACAATAACGGGCTTTGTTCCTGACATGTGACATGAGCTTGCCAGCTCATGCATACCTGAGAGGGGCCAACAGGGTATTGGGCCAGTCCCCGATGCTGGGGAATAGGACAGAGAGGTCAGGTAGTCGGTCCAGTGCTGCATGCATCTCGCAGAGGGGTTTGCGGTTCAACTGGAACTGCAACTCCACCTGCATGTGTCCACAATCAGATCAGCATAAGTTATTGGAAATACAAATGACGCAAACTGGCAGGTGACATGAGCTCTGTCCCCCAAATACTCACTCTGTGCTGTGCTCTGTCCCCCAAATACTCCTGCAGGTCGCACAAGATCTGCCAGCAACCCTCTTCTGGTGAAATTGCCAAAAATCAAGACTCTCTGCTCACCTTCACTCTTTCATTCCTCTTTACTCCCACCTCTGGAACAAACTCGATCACTCTCTTCAATCCCACTCCTCCCTCCAGGTCTTTAAAACTGCTGTTCACCACCATCTCTTATCTTCCCCCATCTAAAACCTTGATCTTCTCTACCCCCGTTAATTCACCTCAGATCCACTTTTTTGAAATACCAACTTCTTTCCTGGATGTTCTAGAAATGTGATTATTGTTAATCATATTCAAAGTATGGAATGAATGGCCATTAAAAACGGATACCCTTTCCGAACGGCGGATTCTTTTTTCACCATGAAATACTCACCTGAAGTTTCTGGTCGGCACGCAACCCCAACTCAACGCAGCACTGCTTTGAGAACCTCAGGAACACGTGCTGCTTGGTCTTATCCTCAATTAGGGCTTGATAGACAAATCGAAGCTCTCCAGGGGGTGTGACAACATGGGAAGGAAGCACGAGCACGGCATCAACACTGGTGGCAAGCAACCGCCCTGGCGGAGTGTCCTCAGATAGGCTGTGTGCTAGCTGGAAGCGTCCAAAAAGCGTGCCATTTTGTGCATACTTGGCCCCTCCATTGGTACCCGTGAGCATGAAGCTGTGCAGCACCTGGATTTGTGTACGCAGGTTGAACCTGTGTGCAGATCAGTAAAAATAAAGATAAAATTAAGCCAGACCTGATGATAACATATATTTTAAATTATCCAGACACTTGTCATGACTTTATCAATATATCACCTTATCAAAGTGGTAGGCAGAAAGATGCAAACTAGAAAGCATTTTCGCTGTATATACATACATATATATATATATGCAAGGTGCCATCCCTGCCGTGGGAGTAGGAAATATGGAAGAATTAATGACCAAGGACCAGCAAGAAGAGTTGGTAGAAGGGGAAGTTGATGAGGGTGCAACAGGAGGAAGAGAAAATGGCGGCACCTCGCACGTGGCGACAGAAGCCGAGCCCGCTGTGCAAGCGGGTTTTGATATGCAGTTATTCATGACTCAAATCAGGGCATACATGGTCAGGTCGAGTGAAGAAATGAATAAAATGGGTGAGGAAACGAAAGAAATGAGGGAGGAATCAAGGTGCGACATGGAAAAGATGGGGGAGGAGATTGGGCGTAGGATGAGCAGGGAGGTAGCGGTGGTACGTGACGAGGTGAAGCGGTGCGAGGAGCGCGTGGAGATGGAGTTGAAGCGGAGCATGGCCAAACTGACTGGGGCTGTGAGAGTAGCGACGTGGGAGGAAGAGAAACCGACGAATGTCGAGTTAGAAGGGGAGATTTCGGAAGTGCACCGGGAAATAGAGGAGGTAACCTTGGAAAAAGAAGAGATAATTGGAATTGAAAAGACGGAAGGAGAGACAGGGAGTGAATCACTGGAGGAGGTTGTGGAGTATGAACAAAGTTTGTGTTCGCACCGTGATGACGTGCTTGCTGACCAAATGGAAGGCTTGCAGGTGCTGGCGGAGAAGCGGGGGAAGGAGAGCCCCAAAGTGAGTTGCAATGGCGGAAATGTGTTTGGTGCGAACGGGTGCTCGGCGAGCTTGGGGGTAGGGCGAGACCCGGGCGTTCGAGAAGGGCCCATTGTGAGGTGTGCGACTGGTAGTGGTACAGAGTGTGAGAGAGAGTGCGTACCGGAGTGCGTGGAGCGAGAGTGCACACCGGAGTGTGTGGAGAAAGAGTGCACACCGGAGTGTGTGGAAACAGAGTGTGCACCGGAGTGTGCACCGGAGGGTGTGATGACGGAGTGTGTGGAAGGCGTGTGTGCGCCTAGGTGTGCGAGTGTGGAGTGGGTCGCGGGTTGTGATGACGCGGCCCAGGCATCGCCACCGACCAGGGTAGCGCTTAGCGGGACGAGTAGCGTACGCGAGCCCCCGGTGAGTTTTGTGCCGTGGGGACCAGAGGGAATCGGTGCTGCGTCGGTCTCGCAAGGACCGGCGTGCACGATTCGTGCCTCCGGCACCCGCACGGTATGGTTGGCGCTGTATGGCGGCAAGGGCGATCGGCGGGTTTTGAGGGGAGGTTTGGAATTTCGGAGCCATGCACCTTGTCGGGTGAGGTGCTCTGACCGTGGCCGGTTGGGTCATCGTGCATGGGACCGCGAGGCCCTGCGCAGGGATGGAGCCCGGCAGTTGGGCCCATCAATTCCACCCCCCGCGGATCGTCAATGCCGGAAGGACTTCCATACAGGCGACCAACCACCCGCATGGATCGCTCGGCCCTTAAAGTCCGAGCCGCGACCTCGTACCTCCACATGGAGGGGCTCATAGTGCAGAGGACTGGGGGGAGTATTGTACCCCACGTAGGGGAATGGTAGTGTGACCATTCCTCCCACGGGGGGGCCCATGAGCACTAATTTAGGGGGATGGCAGTGTTAGGCCCATGGCGGGGCCAGCAATGGTTGCCTCCATAGGGCACCGAAGCTAGCCGAGAGAGGGCTAGGATAATGATAGGGATTTAGAACGACCATAGGGACAATAATTAAGTAGTGACACCTGAACTGTAGAGGGGACGTAGAGAGTTTAGTGGTTGTTAAAGAAAAGGGTGTGCATAGTGTAAAGGGACGACGAGGGAAGCACGAGTTTTAGGGGAAATTAGTTAGATAGATGGTGCTGTGTGTTTGAGGAATTGTTTGTGAAAATAAATGGAATTGGGTAATGGTGTGGGATACAAGGTGTGCGAATAAATGGTGTGAAAGTAGTTGAGGTGTGAGAATAAAAGATGTGGAATGCATGGTGTGGAATAATTGGTGTGGAATGTATGGTGCGAAGGATTGAATGGGTGGAGTGGAACCCATTCACGGAAGCCTGTGGGGGGTAGTTTAAAGCAAGGTAGAGCGCATAGGTAAATTGCATGGATATTGACACCTGTGGTGCAGATGCTGGAACGTAGTGTTTGTGAGGTGCAGGAGACAGTGAAATGGCTGGGCGTGTGGTTTAATTGGTGAGTATGGTTATTGAGGCACTCCGTCGCTGGTAGCGTGTTGGCCAGGTAAGGCCGCAGGTAGGCTCTGGGAGCCGGTTAGGTTAGCGTGTGAGTGGGGCCCGAGGATCCAAGGGAAGGACCCGGGTTGCCCAATGACAAGGTGGGCATCGAGGGGGTAAGCGCCAGGGAGGGCCCTCCACAGTTAGCGTAGTTGTGAGGAGCAGGCAAGCTTGGGAGGCGGCTCCAGTGGACGGAGGGGCAAAGGTAAGTAGACCTGCTAGTAGAGCCACACGACCCAGCCCCGAAATTGCGCGAGGCCACAGGGAGAAAATTTGTTGGGCGAGACCCAAATTCAGAGGGCACCACAGTGTGGGCAATGGGAATCCGGGTTCTTCGAACCACATAGTTTAAAGAAGGCCGATTGGCAGGGTACGACCCCGGGGAGTTTAAAAGAGTAATATTATCAGAGTAGTTAGGATGTGAGATCCCTTCGCAGTTCGCACCATCCACAACCATTCACCAAGGAGGACAAACTTCACACCGTAAGGCTCTGTAAGCTGTTTGGAAAGTAAGCTGCATCATGACGTGAGGGAAACGGTGTTTTGTTCCATACCTTCCTTCCTGGGAGAACCTGGGAGGGATTTGGGGACGAACTTGGCATTAGAGGGGGATATGGGAGACAAGACGTAGAGACGAATTGTAAATACAAGGGGGGCTAGGGTAGCGTAGCCAACGGTGGGGGGTACGGACGGTTAGGGACGAGATTGCTCCGCTCACTCTGCCGCGTCCCTCGCACCGCACCAGGTATGGTGGTGCCTGGTCACCTTGTTTTTTGTTTGCCACTGTGTGCTTTTCCGTGTGCTTGTTGCGCCTCATCTTCTCCCTCCTCCCCCCCCCCCCCCCCCCCCCCCCGCTCCAGGACCATTTGGAGGCCGACCTGTGCAGAATCTTGCTGCCAATCTATCTTGTACCTATGGACCACAAGCCTTGTGGCCCCGCACCTCTGCTGTGCAGCATCTTGCTGCCAATTCATCTTGCACCTATGAACCACCTGTTGGGTGGCATTCAGGCCAAGCTTTGGACCACCTGTTGAGTGGCACTGCTTGTGCATAAAGAAAGTGTGTGCAATTGTGAAGATGTGTGCCATTTGTGAAGATTTAGATGGCCATGATGTTCAAATGGCCTGTATGCCGGTCAGGGCCAGCCGGTTTTTGTTAGCCCGCACACCACAAGAAGATGATGCAAGATACAAGCAGGAAGTGCCTTCATTACCTTCCTCCATTTCTTTCCTTCAGTGCAGGTCCTGGGTTGTTGTATTGTAAATAAAGGTTAAGTTCTGTGTTGTAAATATAAGAATGTGCCCACCGGCTGTGTGTTTAGTTTAAAAATTCCGGAAATGCGCGAATAGTTGTGGGTATAAGTCTGATAGATTAGCTGCTCAACGGATTAGAAGGGACATATCTCATGTAAAAAATGTAGCACACATGGGTTAGAGTAAATGTTAGGGGGATTACACCTATGTGTCACACTAATGGTAAAAGTAAAATTGAATGCCAGACTCTACCGGTCGTTCCGACTGAGGTCAACTCGGAACGAGTCTGGTCAGAGAGGGGGGTCGTGTTGCGGTTTTGTAAATAAAGGCAAACCCCCTCTAGTTAGTTGCACCACAACATGTAGCCTCGCTTACTTAATTATTTCTTATTAAATGTGAAGTATAGTCTCCTTCCCAGTGTTAGTATGCGTTGAGGCAGGTAGGGAAAGGGTAGGCCTCATTGAAGCCCGGAATGCCATGTCATGGGCCTAGGACAAGTCTAGCAGGCCCGAGGGAGGAGGTGGAGGACGTGGCTGGTAAGCAGCGAACAGCCAATGGGAGCTAAAGGGAGTGGCCAGTAACGGTGGCCAATGAGAGCTAAAGGGAGTGACTAATAAGGGGCTGTCACGACACGTGACCCCGGCGGCCAGTGGAGGCCCGTGCAACATTCTAGTGGGGGCTCCGGGGGCAAGAAAACCCGGCCCGGATCCCCGAACTCTCTCTCTGGATTCGCACTCTGAACTAATTCGGACTAATTCGCACTCTCAGCTACAAATTCTCCAACAGGGCCTAACACGCCTGGCAAGCGGCGTGGGGCTTTTGGCTTGCTTTCCCGTACCCGCTTCGCGTGGCCACGAGGGGCTGCAGCCGGGGTGCCTGGTAGCGGTACGATACCTGCCCGGTGGAAACACGTCCACCCGGGGTTCGTTCAACCGCCCGAGTGCGGCGACGCCGACCATCATCTTGGTCAGGAGGGGCCCAGAGACATTGTGCGGGACCGAGACCAAAAGGGGGTTGTGAGTACTCACCGGGACACACATATATAAGATGGCCATCTTAATCATAGGGAATTGATTGTGGATTGAGAATTGTTGATGGTTGTGTATTGTTGATTGCTCGGGGAAAATCTCCGTGGTTGTGTCATTGAAATTGTATGGTATCATTACCATTGAAATATATCCTTGAACATCAGTTGTCTCGTGGGTGAAATTCATATGGATTGCGTGGCGAAAGCGCATATATAATAATACAGCTTTCTGGCGAAGTTCCTCTCACGGTCCGGGGGTCACCGAGACCAGGTATTCACCGAGGGGACCACGTAACAGAATTGGGGGCTCGTCCAAATTACGATTTGCTGTTTCGCAATTGGGTCTACGTCCGGGATCTAAAATTGTATAACATAATAAAATAATAATATTTTATTAATTAAAATTTATTAATTAATTATTAATTGGTAAATTTTTTTGAGAAATTGGGGTAAAGTCTTGGGTGAAGGTTAACAGGTGTTAACGATAGTCACCATGGCGTTTGTGGCACAGAACTTTGGGGTAACCCCGAGTGAGGCACAGTTCCGAGCGTTGCTAAAGTCGGACCTCTTGAAATTGGCCAAACATTTTAACTTGGAGGTCCGAACTAATTTGAGGAAGGCAGAGTTGCAGGCCACGGTGATACAATCTATGGTGGGATTAGGAACATGGGACGAGTTAGCCTGGGAGTGGCTACCCGAAGAACCAGAAGATGTTGAGCTCCGGAAACTGGAGTTGCAATTACGGAGCCAGGAACGGATTAAAGAAGAAGAAAGGAAAGCAGAAAAGGAAAGAGCAGAAGAAGAAAGGAAAGCAGAAGAGAGGAGAGAAGAGAAGCAAGCAGAGGAAAGGAGAGTGGAACGAGAACTCCAGGAAAGGTTAAAAGAAGAAGAAAGGAAAGCAGAAGCGAGGAGAGAAGAGAAACAAGCAGAGGAAAGGAGAGTGGAACGAGAACTCCAGGAAAGGTTAAAAGAAGAAGAAAGGAAAGCAGAAGCAGAGGAAAGGAGAGTGGAACGAGAACTCCAGGAAAGGTTAGAAGGGAGAAAAGCAGAGGAGAGGAGAGCTGCAAGGGACCTCGAAGCAGAGGAGAGAAAAGAGGAAAGGGAATTAAAGGAACGTGACATGGAGCTTCAGCAAGAAATCAAATTCAAGGAGCTGGAGTTAATGAGAGAACGGGGAGAGGCACCACCCTTGCTGACGGGGTCGACACCTAACCAGAAAACCTGGGATGTGGGCAGACATGTGAGGCTGGTTCCACCGTTCAGTGAAAAGGAAGTCGCGAAATTTTTTCCACACTTTGAGAAAGTGGCTCGACAATTAAACTGGCCGGAGGAGGCCTGGACCATACTCGTGCAAAGTGTGCTGGTGGGAAAAGCTCAGGAAATTTATTCGGCGCTACCAATGGACCAATGTGCAGATTATGAGGTACTGAAGACGCACATCCTCAAAGCGTATGAGTTGGTTCCGGAAGCTTACAGGCAAAAATTCAGGAATGCCAGGAAGAGGGAGAGTGAGACCCATGTGGAGTTTGCCAGAGTGAAAGAAAACATGTTTGATCGGTGGTGTGAGTCAAAAGGAGTCGGGAAAGACTTCGAAACATTGCGGGACTTGATCCTGGTGGAGGAATTCCAGCAGTGTGTCCACGAGGACATCAAAGTGTACCTGCAGGAAAAGAAAGTACCAAAGTTGTGGGACGCAGCCACCATGGCAGATGATTATGCTTTAACCCACCGAATAGGGGTCCACAAGCCTAACTCCTCGCCTAGACTTCAGCAGGGGAGTTATGGAACAGCAGGTGCGGAGAACGACCATACATGGCAGCGGCCTCGAGATGATTATGGGGACAACTATGATACCCCACCTGTTCGAAATCAGAGGGATGCGGGCCCAAGACAAACTTATAGTTCGGGGGGCCCGAGGCAGACCACGAGTTTTTCCTCCGGGCCTACTTGCGCTTTTTGCAAGAAACCTGGACACTTGATGTCCAGTTGTTACCGCATGAAAAGCGAAGACCCAGAGCGGAGTCCGACTACTACGACTCCAAACGCAATGGCCATTGTGAGAAATCGCCATCAAAAGGGTTACCAACCATTTATTTCAGAGGGGTTTGTGTCACGGGATGGAGCCTCGACTAACCGGAAACCGGTTAGGATATTGAGGGACACAGGGGCACATCAATCTTTAATGCTTGAAGGCATTTTGCCATGGACCGAGGAGACGGCAACGGGGGATAGTGTTCGTTTACAGGGGATCGGGGGCGGTGTTAGTGCTCCCCTTCATGTCATCCATTTGGAGTCCGATTTGGTGTCAGGACCGGTCACCGTCGGTTTACAAGCCACGCTTCCTGTAGAGGGTGTATCTGTGGTTATCGGGAATGATTTGGCCGGGGGTCAAGTTTATGGTAACCTGAGGGTTGGTAAAGAGCCCAGCAGGGAAAATAACGCCACACCAGCTCGGGATGGCGACAAAAGTGCCAAGTTGTTTGTAGGGGGACTGAACTTCAAAACAGAGGAAGAAGTTCTGACCTCTGTCTTCAACAGATATGGGCCGCTGGTGGAAGTGCGGTTGGTAAGAGACTGGGAAACGCAACAGTCAAGAGGGTTCGGCTTTGTCACGTTTGCCAGCACAAAAGACGCCAGAGAGGCAGAGAAGAATTGGAATGGCAAGGATTTGGAGGGTCGGACCATAACAGTAGGGAAGGCATTTCGTAGGCGTCGAGAGGTCTACAGGAGAGGACAACTGGGCGGTAGTTTTGGTGGTGGCCGCAATCAATATTATTATGGAGGCTCCCTGAGTTACGGCAGCTCCCGAAGGAAGGATTGTCAAAGTAGTGGCCGAGAAGGAGACCGCTATTCATGGGACTGCAGGGACAAGCGGTCCCACCATAATTATTAGGGAAGTTCTGAGAAGTTGAAGCACTGAATGCGGCGGAGCCGCCGAGCCAAGATTCCTACACGGATTAACCGTGAACGCCGTTCCTAAAGGCGTCCATGTAGTGAACTTTCATGCACGGACTAACCGTGAACTCCACGTTCCTCAAGGCGCCCATGTAGAGAACTTTCCTGCACGGACTAACCGTGAACTCCCCGTTCCTAAAGGCATCCATGTAGTGAATACTCGGCTTGGCCTCCCGGAAAAAGTGCTATCGAGTGGCTTAACTTTGGATCTTTGATCAACCCCTTAACCTTCATTCACAAGAAACTGACGGTCAAAGTCAGAGGGTCATGAGATGGAGTTTGATTTGGCAGGGACAATGTCGTTGCTGGTGCTTAGTCCAGAGTGAGTAATCTGGAGGGGTTGTGGTGAAATTTTGGTTGCTTTATTTTTTTAAGTGATAACTGTGCCCGGGGGGAACTGATAATGTGGGGGGGTTGAGTTATCTGGTTTGTTTCTCCAAATTGGCCGGCAAAGAAAGTTTTCGCTGGGTTCAAACTTTCTTTCTTGAAGGGGGGGAGTGTTACATATTTATGTGAATGTATGTGAATTACCATTCCGGTCTTTGATTATCCATATTTAGTAGATTAAGGGTTGTTGTGGTTGGAGGGTCAGGAGCCCTTCTGAAAAGTGTCCGGAAACGGAAGTGACCGGAAACGGAAGAGAAAAAGACACGAGGAAAAAAAGGACGAGTATTCTTCTTCCTCGCCCGGCTCCGACGAAAGGTGGGATTGATTGAGCCGTGTGGAAAAGCGGCGTTCCCGAGCCTGTCCGGCGAGAGGAATTACCGGGACGGATACCTGCCCGGTGGACGTCAAACTGTCGTGTGGCCGTGCACCGACCCAGCGTTTGGCGCCGTTCGCGACACCGTCTAAAGAGACGCGTACGGGTCGCCCGTTGGGGCCTAACACGCCTGGCAAGCGGCGTGGGGCTTTTGGCTTGCTTTCCCGTACCCGCTTCGCGTGGCCACGAGGGGCTGCAGCCGGGGTGCCTGGTAGCGGTACGATACCTGCCCGGTGGAAACACGTCCACCCGGGGTTCGTTCAACCGCCCGAGTGCGGCGACGCCGACCATCATCTTGGTCAGGAGGGGCCCAGAGACATTGTGCGGGACCGAGACCAAAAGGGGGTTGTGAGTACTCACCGGGACACACATATATAAGATGGCCATCTTAATCATAGGGAATTGATTGTGGATTGAGAATTGTTGATGGTTGTGTATTGTTGATTGCTCGGGGAAAATCTCCGTGGTTGTGTCATTGAAATTGTATGGTATCATTACCATTGAAATATATCCTTGAACATCAGTTGTCTCGTGGGTTAAATTCATATGGATTGCGTGGCGAAAGCGCATATATAATAATACAGCTTTCTGGCGAAGTTCCTCTCACGGTCCGGGGGTCACCGAGACCAGGTATTCACCGAGGGGACCACGTAACAGAATATATATATACAGTCATGTGAAAAAGTAAGTACACCCCATGTAAAGTTTTGACTTTTTCAACATATTTCAACATACAGCTATTTGATCTTCATTTCAACAATAGTGATGGATAAAGGTGATATAATATAACAAATATCATGAAACATTTATATTTTATAGTCCATTGTATAATTTAAATAAACATAAATGCAAATTTCGCATGTGGAAAAAGCAAGTACACCCCTACATTTATCTCTACTTCAAATACCTAAAATTAGAATCAGGTGCACCAGCTCAGGTGCAAATGATTATAACATCGTTAGAGAGGATCTTGGAGGAACCTGTTATTTAAACCTCAGACATTTAGTTTGGTTTGCTCTTTGTTGTTGAAGTGTGCAGCGTCACCATGCCTAGATCAAAAGAGCTCTCTGAGGCCTTCAGAAAGAAGGTTATAGATGCCTACGAGTCTGGGAAGGGATTTAAAAAGATCTCCAAACAATTTGAAATCAATCTTTCGACTGTCCGGAAGTTCATCTACAAGTGGAGAAGGTTCCAAACAACTGCCAACTTGTTCAGGCCAGGCCGCCCCAGCAAGTTCAGCCCGAGAGCAGACCGCAAGATGCTGAAAGAAGTCTCTAAGATTCCCAGAATGTCACCACGGGACCTACAGGGTAGCTCCTGCCACTGTTGATGTCAAAGTGTACGAGTCTACCATTCGAAAGAGGCTGCACAAATTTGATCTACATGGGAGGTGTGCCAGGAGGAAACCTTTGCTGTCCAGAAAGAACATCAGGGCAAGACTAAAGTTTGCCAATGAACACCTGGGCAAAGACCTGCACTTCTGGAACAATGTGCTCTGGACATATGAGTCAAAGGTAGAGCTATTTGGCCACAGTACCAGAAGACATGTTTGGCGAAAACCAAAGACAGCATTTGACCACAAGAACCTGATACCAACTGTAAAGCATGGTGGTGGAAATATTATGGTTTGGGGCAGCTTTGCTGCATCAGGGCCTGGGCAGCTCACCATCATAGAATCCACTATGAATTCTTCATTGTACCAGAGGGTGCTTGAGGATAATGTGAGGCCATCTGTCGGAAAGAATGAAGCTCAACCGAACGTGGACATTGCAACATGACAATGACCCTAAACATACCAGTAAATCCACCAAGGAATGTCTGAAATGAAATAAATGGAGAGTTCTGGAATGGCCAAGTCAAAGCCCGGATCTAAATCCCATCGAGATGTTGTGGGGGGATTTGAAACGAGCTGTGTATGCAAGAAACCCCTCAAAAACCGCACAGCTGAAAGAATTCTGTATGGAGGAGTGGGCAAAAATTTCTCCCAGTCGGTGTCAGAGACTGGTAGACAGTTATAAGAAACGCCTACTTGAGGTTGTTTCTGCCAAAGGGGGCAATACCACCTATTCGAGCCACGGGTGCACTTACTTTTTCACATGACTGTATGTATGTATGTATGTATGTATGTGTATGTATGTGTATATATATATATATATATATATATATATATATATATATATATATATATATCTATATATATATATATACAGTGGAACCTTGACTTACGAGTTTAATTCGTTCTGTGACCGAGCTCGTAACTCAAATTGCTCGTTTCTCAAATCAAATTTCCCCATTAAAATGCATTGAAATGCTATTAATCCGTTCCAGCCCGCCAAAAACCACACCAATTTTTTTTTAAATATACAGTATATATAAAAATATCTCGCGCTTTATATTTCACCTGTATGCAGCATACAAGTTGGCAGGATGGCCTGGACTGGAGGTACGCACACTTGACTCTAAAGTCTAAACTGTCCAGCCTGGGTTTGAATCCCGACCCAGCTATAACCTGTCATGGGTGAATCACAGGCAGGGTGATTCATCAATGTGTGTACCGCTAAACTGGGCGCCCCGTTTGCGTCCCATTAGTTGTTGGATGTTAAGGATCTCACCGTGTTTTCCACAAAGAGAAGGCGAGCTATCGCCGGCACTCTGAACAAGTTGTGGCCTGGCATGCTCTTCTCCTCTGCCGTTATATACGTCCTCCTCGGCATCTTTTTCCAGAAGAGCCCTGTCTCGTCACAGTTGAAGATTTGCTGGGGGATGTATCGTTCGGCTTCTATCAGTTCGGCAAAAGTTATAATAAAATCTTCAGCTGCCTTCACATCCGCCTCACCAAGTCGACAACACGCACACCTCGCTCATGTTTTTCGACGATTGCGTGTTTTATATCCAAGCACATCATCCTCTTCTTCTTCTCAGTTATAATAAAATCTTCAGCTGCCTTCACATCCGCCTCACCAAGTCGACAACATGCACACCTCGCTCATGTTTTTCGACGATTGCGTGTTTTATATCCAAGCACATCATCCTCTTCTTCTTCTCAGTACCGTGTTTTCCACAAAGAGAAGGCGAGCTATCGCCGGCACTCTGAACAAGTTGACGGCAGAGATACTGTACTTGCACGGCAAGATAACCACGTGACCAGAACCCACCTGGTGGCGTAAACTCAAAATAACCAACATGCGAAAACAAAAATGCAGCGCTATACGACAGAGATACTGTACTTGCACGGCAAGATAACCACGTGACCAGAACCCACCTGGTGGCGTAAACTCAAAATAACCAACATGCGAAAACAAAAATGCAGCGCTATACGACAGAGATACTGTACTTGCACGGCAAGATAACCACGTGACCGGGTGGCGAAAGCTCGTAACTCGGATCTCGGCTCGCATCTCAAAGCAACAAACCGCCCGAGCGACGGCTCGTATCTCGAAAAACTCGTAAGTTGGGGCACTCGTAAGTCAAGGTTCCACTGTATATATATATATATATATATATATATATATATATATATATATATATATATATATATGATATGACTATATATGATATATGACTATAAATATATATATATGAATGAATATGAATGAATGATCGTTTTATGGCCGGATGCCCTTCCTGACGCCAACCCTTGGTCACGCTCTTACGATGCGCAGGGATACAGTGTGCCTATTCTGAATCGGGGTACACACCGTGATCATTCATCCCAGCAAGCTGGTACTCAATTTGCCGACCTCGGAAGGATGACAGGCTGAGTCAACCCCCTTGGTGTTAATTCAGCGATCGACCGGGATTCGAACCCAGGATCCTAGGATCCCAAGCCGGCATCCTAACCGCTAAGCCAACGCCAGGCTTAAATATATTGCCTAAGCCAACAATATAATCAAATAACTATATAATATATATATGACTCCATGGTAAGAACGCCATCTCCATGCGGCCAGTACTCAGGCTATGAGATAAGGTGTCCACAGCTACCATACACGGTATGTGCTGAGCCCATGTGCAATCACCATACTCGGGATGTGCAGGACATGTCCACAGTGACCACGGTTTAAAAGGGATAATTGTTCTCCACAACTGCCAAACTACCTTCACTCCTGAACAAATACGCATAATACACAAAGGTTTTCACACTCTTGCAAGGATGGAAGTTGCTGTCATCCTCCACGGCAAAACGTTGTGGTAGATCAATAATAGTTTGGGGATGTTTTAACAGACATGGTACTGGATTATTATAGAAAATGCAAGCGCTGCTACCAATGGTGCTCCAACCTTTTAACAACTACAATGGCACTCAGTGGAGCACATACCTCCACCAGGGTGAACAGTTTATGTTTTGTTTTCCACTGATAGGCCCTATCTGGATTCGGACCTGAACCAAAATCTAATCGGCTTGTTCTTGTCACCAAACCATCTCATCCACCAAGTTTATTCATAACTCATCCATAACTTTTTTTAATATCATGTTATGTATCGCTTTTCGCTCGATCTCTCAATGGTGAAGAACCACTTGGTAATTAAATTCTCATATCCGAATCCATATTCAGATCTTCACCAAAATCGAATCAATTTGTCTGTGTCACACACCCAACCTGTCCACCAAGTTTTGTCCGAATCCATCCAAAACTTGAGATATCGTGCTATATGTCAATTTTAGCCATAATGATTCAATGGTGAAGAATCACTTCAAAAATTCTCTGATCCGGATCCGGATTCGAATTTTCACCAAAACTGAATCATTTCTTCCTTGTCACATATGCAACATCTCCAGTAAGTTTCGTCCAAATCCATCCACAACTCTTTGAGATATCTTGTTCACAGACAGACAAACAAACAGAAACCGACCTGGGTGAAAAAATAACCTCCATCCACCTTCGGTGGTGGAAATAACAACCTAACACTACAATAGAAAGTGGACATGCTGCCAACCACCTCAAGCAACAAACAACCTGCCTTCTTATACCCAACCTTCTACATAATACATTCAACAACAACAAACCAACTCGTAAAATCATCTCAAGACACGACAACGAGATATCAATGGTGTCTTCAGAAAAACAACCAAACTTAATCACTTCCTACACAAACACAACATACACAAAAATCCAAACTCACATCAACCACCAGAACACCAAAATTGTATTATAATTACTCAGCAGTTAGAACAGACAGACCACATGGTCTGCGAGAAGGCCTCGTCACCCTTGAACATAGAAAAGGACATTACGTTCACCAACAGAACTAAGACTAAATCAGCACTAGTCCAAACTGACATGACCAAAGAAATAAACTCAGTTAAAACTAGAACGGCACTCGGTAGAGCACATATATCCACCAGACTGAACAGTTTACATTGTGTATCTCACTGATAGGCCGGATCTGGATCCAGCCATGAACCAAAATTGAATCTGTTTGTTTGTGTCATCGACCCAATTCATTCATCAATTTTTGTCTTAAATCATCCAGAACTTTGAGGTATCACTCTGTGTATCATTTTTGGCCCTATCTTCCAATGGGGAAGAATCTCTTTTAAAAATAAAAAACATTTATCATGTCTGCATCAGAATCGAGATCTTCACCAAAATTGAATTAACTCGTCCTTGTCACACACCTAACATGTCCACCAAGTTTCGACCGAATCCATCCATAACTTTGAGATATAGTGCTATTTATAGTTTTTTGGCCCTATCTCTCAATGGTGAAGAATCACAAAAAATTAACTAGTATCCGGATCCCGATCCTGATATTCAACAAAATGTAACCTTCCGGCCTTGTGGCACACCCAACCTGGCCACAAAATTTCATCCAAATCCATCTACAACTTTGAGATATCCCACACACAAATAAACAGACAGGCAGTGGTGAAAACATCACCTCCATCCAGCACTATACAGCAACCACAACACCATCACATGACATGACATGACGCACCAACACATACAGCAAGTACCATTCCAACTAATAATGAACGAGTGAACCTCCTCATGAAATATTACACACATCCAACAGACAAATTTACAGAAATAACGGACTTATTATCAAACACACACGTAAAATTTAAGTAAACAGAAATGAAGTTCCTTCTTTTACTTTGGAACAGATGCCGGACACTATTCAAAAACTTAAAAACTCGTCTGCGACAAGCTTAGATCTCATATTCAACATACAGTTAAAACATCTTGGTACCAACGGCCTCCAAGCGCTAACAAACATACTAAACTATTCATAGCGCCACAATATTATCCCGACAGGCCATAATTAGTGTCATTCTAAAATGGACTAAGAATCCCAACGACTGACTCATATTACCCGACATCATTACTCTGTTGTGCGGCCATAATACTTCAGTGTCTCATTCTCTCCTGTATTAACACGCATTCATCTAGCTAAGCAATAGTGTGGTTCAGACCTCACCGCAGCACGACTTAGCACACCTCCTTAACACAGCTCATTTTAGATGGATTTAATAACCACAAACCCCCCAAACACACCTACTATCAGGATGTAAAAAACTCATGTCAGAGCAGTTGTACACCTAAAGGCACAACAAAGTATGTCGAGTAATCCACTGGCACATCTGCAAAAGTCTCAATATCCCAGTTCCAGAAAACTTGTGGAAACAATAACCAAAAGCAATCACTGAAAACTTGCTACCATCGACAAAGATTTCAACACCAACAAGGCACATACTGTCAATACAAAAGATTCTCACAAGAAACATGAGCAATAACAACAAACTTTGGATCTAAAAAGATGATACTCACAGAAAAAAAGCATATGACACATTCAACACCACCTTCTCATCATTTAAAAAACTCCCAAACGGTGTCCTGTGGAGAGCCATCCCTTCACCAGCACATTTTAACCTCTTTATACATGACATTCCAGAACCTCCTCCTCATGTGACAATCCTGAGATAAAGAGATGAACTTTCCATAACAGCATGGAACCACTCATAAATATAACCATAAATATAACCATAAATATAACCATTGGCTTCCTCCAACAATACAAAACACAATCCCAACACTGGCTCGCATTTAACAGAATCAACATCTTGCCAACTAAATCAACAATCACTCTGCTAACCCGGGACAAAGGCAAATTCAAATACCACCCAACAACAATCAAAATGTGAACCAAAAAAAACCCCAAAAACGTTGGAATCACACTTGACCATCACATGACCTTCACTAAACATCTACAACAAACTCTCGCTAAAGTCGACCAAAAACTCAACACACTAAAAGCATTAATAGTGTAGCAGCATAGCAAACCTGTTGTGCATTTTGTGATACAAGCACCAAATTTGGCACAAATGTACATTAATATGTTGCGAACATTTTCAGATATTGGGCCACTTGAAATTCCGTAATTTTTTTTTTCAAATTTTTTCAAATTTCGTAATTTCAAATTTTTCGGGTGACACCGTCACAATTTCGGTCTTCGAGGCCGGCCGATATAGTGGGGCGGCTTAGCCCAAATATTCAAAAGAATTGTGCATTTTGTGATACAAGCACCAAATTTGGCACAAATGTACATTAATATGTTGCGAACATTGTGTGGTCAGCAATGAAGACGAGAGTCTGAATTACATGTATGCAAAAGACCTTGTGAACCAGTGAAGCAAATACACGGGTAAGCATGAATTAAATCTAGGGCATGATATAATTTCCATGATGTTTACCTCTACACTCAATGGTGGAAGGAGGTAATGTTTTGATCCCAGCTTGTCTGTATGTCTGTTTGTCTGTTAGTCCACAAAATTCCAGACAAAGCTTGTAGTAGTGGTAGTTGTAGTGGTAGTGGTGATAACAGAAATTGTTATATAGAACTGAACTTATATTATTATTATATGCAGAAAATAACTTCATTTCTATATGCCCTGCAGTGGACAGGTTAATTGGTTTATGCACTGAAGGGGTCACCCTGGTGTGCACTGCTGTGTTCTGCCTCACTGAGTTGTTCAGGTATGATGTACTCAGCACAAGCTTCCGGTCGGCCCGGAGGTGGGGGTGCGGGGCCTGTCACGGAACGTCAAAACAAACGGCCTGCCGGGGCCGCCCAAAAGTCGGGCGTGAGGGGCGCGTCCACTAATGGAACGCCTCTCGCTTCCCAGATCGAGGGCCACGTGGTCAGGAGAACCTCGTCCCTTCCGGTCACACTTTGCCTATCGGCCGGCCTCGAAGACCGAAATTGTGACGGTGTCACCCGAAAAATTTGAAATTACGAAATTTGAAAAAAAAAATTACGGAATTTCAAGTGGCCCAATATCTGAAAATGTTCGCAACATATTAATGTACATTTGTGCCAAATTTGGTGCTTGTTTCACAAAATGCACAATTCTTTTGAATATTTGGGCTAAGCCGCCCCACTATAACCAGTACCAAGTTTGATCAACAAAAATAATCCCTCACCACAATTTATAAACAGTTAATCCAAACCACTATTAAATATTCTAGCCCAAGTTGGACACACACCATATCCAAAACTAATGCATTAAAACTCCAAATAATTCAAAACACAGCACCCACAATGTTCATAAACTGAACCCCACTCACCGACATAGATCATCTCCACGCCAAAATAAAAAGAGGTCCCCTCCAACACCAACTTGATATCAGAGGCACGCACTTCATTGATGCCGATCGGACACGAGAACACCAATGTCGCTACTTGTCCAATCACCCACTCCATCTTAAACAGAAATATCTCAGTTAAACTTCCCATAACATCTTTTAAAAGATTCCACTTCCACCTTTAAACACAACATCTCGGACAAAAACATTCACAATCACACAACCAACATCGGCTTGCAACAACAACACCACAATCAAATAATCAACCAACCACACTCCATGATCCATCCATCTGAACAAACAATCCCGCACTCCTCCAGAGTAACATTCTCCAGACTTTGTTCCGGTTACAACCCTGCACTCAAAACCTATCAACACAAACTTGACCCAACTCAGGACCCGTTCTGCTTGTGCTGGCACCTTGACCTTGACATTGTACGCAACTTAATTACAAGTGAATTACAACTTGCTCTCAACTTGTACAATACAGAGAACAATTTAACATTTCATCTTCACTCGGTCTCTGGGGAAATCCGAGCAAAGTAGCTGGCTTCGTTGAGGCTGTGGACTTTCGGTGAGAATGCCTGGGGCTACTGATGATAATATTATAGATGATAGGAATGCGGTCATATTGTTTAACAATTTTGGAAACAGCACATTCAGCAAGATAGTTCCTCAGCAGCAAAGAGGTATTACAATCCAGGTACATTTCCCAGTGTGACAATGACCCCAAAAGCAGAATACCATACTAGAAAGCATCTCAGGATGCAATGCTCGTCCCATCAGCTTTGTACTCTACTTAAACTTGACAAAAACAACATCTACAGAAAAAGGAAATTTTATTAATTAGTGTTCTCCAAGTTCTAATAATAAAGCTTTGTTGAAAATTTGATGACAATAGTTCAAATGGTAAAAAGGTTATGACCTGGACAGACACACTGACTGACACGCGTGCACATACATGTGATTGCAAAGCCCCGTCTCCCGCTGCGCAGCGGACAGGCAAGCAAACAAAAGCATATTGAATAACGAGATTGATGTGCATAACTAACGTTCTCAATCCGCTGATGCAAACCTCATGGGGATGAGGGAGGACCTCAAAAAGGCTCGCAGTGGTTAAAATAAGGCTCGGAACCAACATGATTGTTTTGACGATACCGTTGCATCATTCATCACCTGATCAAGTGGACTCAACCAAACGTGGGCGTGCTGACATGCGTGGATCCAAGGCTGGTGAAGAATTATGCATGAAAGAAGCTCTCAGACCAGAGCAAATGACATCCCGTGTTGACTTATGTGTCGGGTTTTACCACTACAAATTTACATCACATTATTATGTCTCCCCTCCTATAGGGACTTTTCCTAGATGTTTATTTCCCATTTCTTTATTTCCCAACAATTGTAATCACAAAACATTCCTTGATTTCTGAACCTATCCTCTTCAAAATTGTCATAGAGGTAACATGCCCTGATAAACTCAAAACCCATTTTCCAATTTAGGCCCCTGTTCCGATTTTAAGAGGTCAAAGGTGTAACATTCAAAACAAGAAAGAGCAATCAGAGATTGCAGACCCTCACCAGGATGTGTTTTCAGTGGTTTTTAAGGCTTTTGTGTTAAAACAAATATGGCGGCCAAACCATGTGACCGATGACATTTTTTTTTTTCTCCACCAATTTATCCCTAGATGATGCTCAAAAAATGTCATCTTGATCGGATGAAGTTTTGTACTTGTCGAATTATGACGTCATAATGGAGGCACTATGACATAATCATCAACATATTTTATTCCCCATAGAGTTTTTTTTGCAATGAGCCATGTCTCAATGTTTTCTATTCAGCGCTTTCGGAGACATAGAGGTGCAAAGTTTTTCGGTTTTTCCAAGATGGCGGCCGAACCACGTGACCTATGACGTCATAATTATCATTCAAAAATTATACAGGTGAAGTTGCACCTATGGTGAAAATTTCCTGTCAATCGGACCAACGGTTGCAGAGAAAATCATATTTATTCTGTGCGGACAAACAAACAGACAAACAAACAAATGGACTCAAATGCAATACCCTCTACTCTGGTGAGGGTAATAACGCATTTTAGCTTGCATCACGTATTCCCTTGTATTTGAGATGGTATCATTGGCTGAGGGTACGGCTGTGCCGCTCATGCCGTGCCCTCTGCTGGTTAGGGCAGGAATTAAAGGCATTTTAAAGTTGGGGATTTGTAAAGACACAAATTGTTTTTACAAACAGCGGGGGGGACAGGAAGGAGGCAGCATGGAGTGCTAAGAAAGTATGTGTGCATACTTTTGACATCATTTATAAACTACAACTGTGTAGTGCAACCTGATGGTTGAAGCTCAAGAATTGCACAACTTGCACCTGTGGTTACTTCTTTGGTTAGAAAATGTAAAATAAAAGTAAAAACTACAAGAGCACTCTTCTATGTCACGACGTCGACCGATTTGCCTCTGCCCACATTATTACATTATACATACATGTACCATTGTACCATTCCAAGTTTGATTAAAATCCCTTCATCTGTTCTCAAGTATCACATTTTTACCTGACATGACCTCTGACCTTTTACCCCCACAATCTAATCTGTCCATATTTGCATCATAGTACATACTTGATCTAAGTTTGAGTTAAATCCCTTCAGCCGTTCTCAAGTTATCGTGGTAAAGAAAACCCATAACAGACGCATGAACAGACGGACGGACGGACGGAAAGACAACCCAAAAACATAATTCCTCCAGTGACTTTGCCGGCGGAGGCATAAACATGGCAATTTTTGTACAGAGGGTTCAACGCATGATGTGAATGGCAGATGAGTAGTAATGGAAAGTTTGACTGACCTAGATGTCCCGGTCGATCTAGTGGACGAGGTCACCAACAGCATTCGAGATCACTCAAATTCATGGAAAATGCTGTCCCAATATGGGGGAGCTTGGGGGTTAACAGACATCGCCAATCTGTTTCACCTTTACCCGAGTAGCACAATGCAAATGAACAACCAATCGTCGCAAGGCAGACAGATGTTCGATATGACCAGGGCTCTCAAAGACTGCTGCTGTTGCAAATCCAGTTGAATGGAGGAAACAAAAGAAAGGGTATTCTCCAAAGAACAGGAATCCCTTTTGAGAGTTTTGTCGAGACGTGTTGATTATTGTTTTCTCACACTAATTTCCCAAAGTGGATGGACTACTAATGCATAAAAATAAAGTGCTGTCCAGCAGGGAATTCACAACAGAGATGAAGAAGAGCTGTGGCTTCCATTTCTCAATCTGCAAGTTGAACGGAAACCAAAGACGGATGGCTCTGCGGACACCTGTGCATAGAACAGACAGCCTACACACGTGGATTTCTGATCATGCAATCGTAGATGCTACAAATGCAGTCTGCGCATTAGCATTCCCAGCGCGAGTCATGTGTTGCTCCAGTGGCAATGCCATCCACTGTGAAATTAGTACACGGGGGCGTTACTGACCTATAATAGCTCTAAGCAGTCTACGCTTCCTGCACTTAAAATTTAAAAGGCGAAACATACACAGTCAGCGAATCCTACTATTAATTTGCAATTGGCCACTGGGTTTGACACCACCACAAATTTTTATTAGTCCCCCTAGGCATCAAAAAGCTACATAGATCGAATAAACAGTTTCAAATAGAGCGCCTCGCTCCCATTTCATCAGATGTGGCAATAAAAAGCGAATTGGCACTCCCAGCTTGCCGACTCATGACAGAAGATGCCATTTGTATTTTTGCCGCCTGCCTCCCAACCCCGTTTAGAATCCTGTGCGGGCCTGGGCAACTTGCTAGTTTTAGTACAATGTCCTTTTCAGCCTGTAATTTGATTCATTCATTCATTCTATACTTCTTTGAGCCCCACTTCCAACAACTGCCCTTTGTCCACCCTATTGCCTCCCCAACCAAACTTATTTCTGACCTTTTTTCAAGTGCTTTGCCATTTTCAAAATTTTCACAATGGTGCTGTGCCTACGGAATATATCTCTAGCAAAATGTCACTCTCGACATTTAAGTTTGTCAAATAGCACATGAAAACCTGCCCCTGGCACGATGAGGGTTTTCAAGAGCAGTATAAATGCAAATGTATAAAACCAATAAGAGCAGTATAAAACCAATAGGAAAATATTCCAACAAGTTCAAACCTCTGCCTGAGAAGGAAGACCCACTTCAGGTGGAGTTCAAAAATGATGTTTCATTTTAACAAAAATAAAATCCACCTACAATTTTTACAAAATAATCCACCTCATATCCACCAAGACTTCATTTCCAGCTTCATGGAGTACTGCTCTCCCCTCTGGGCTGTCTCCCCAGCCTCATGTATTGATGCTGTGGAAATCATGGCCTTAAAGACCATTGGTATCTCCCGTGCTGAAGCTGTGTCTAGGGGCCTATCACTTCACATCGCAGACAGGTCAATGGTCTCTCCATCTTCACAATGATCTTCTCTGCTCTTTCCGTGCTCTACCATCCCACTCCCCCTCATCCCCATGTTTCTGCGGGCTCACAGGGTCCACGATCAACCCTCTTAGAGAAACTACCTAAATCCAGGATCACTACTCACCTCCACTCGTCTGTTCCTCTTTTTTCCTGCCTGTGGAGCCAATTTCCACATTCTCTCCAAATATCATCCTTCCCTCCAAGTTGGCTCCACAGGCCTGGTGTTGGCTTAGCGGTTAGGGTGCTGGCTTGGGATCCTAGGATCCTGGGTTCGAATCCCGGTTGATCGCTGAATTAACGCCAGGGGGGTTGACTCAGCCTGTCATCCTTCCGAGGTCGGCAAATTGAGTACCAGCTTGCTGGGATGAATGATCACGATGTGTACCCCGATTTAGAATAGGTACACCGTATCCCTGCGCATTGTAAGAGCGTGACCAAGGGTTGGCGTCATGAAGGCCATCCGGACATAAAAACATTGCCTCAAACAGGGAACCGTGATTGTCATGGGGCCCACAAGGCTAACCCCCGCTCTAGCGGGGAAAATGGCCTTAATACTGTTGCGGATATGGGATTTGGCCTCTATCCATATCCGCTTGTAAATATTCCCCTATTTCCCCAATACTCCCCAACTATCCCCAATCCCCCATTCCCTAGTCCCATTGCCTGTAAATAACACTCTGTAGAACCGACCTTCCCCTTTTTCCCCCATTAAATGTCGTGCCCAGGTCCACCGCATCTCACGTAGACAACTTTCGGACATCTTGCTAGTTATTCTTAGTCTATGTCAGTTAAGGACTCGTTTCCATTAATTCTGACTCTTCGTTGCACCAGAATGTGATTATATGGCACCAGTAGTGAGTTTAGGACCTTCCCATACCTCCTCCCATCTTCTTCCCCAAACAACAACTACAACAACAACTACAACAACAACTACAACAACTACAACAACTACAACAACGGCGCGCGGGGAGTGTGCGTCCTCACTCCGGCTCGGTTAGCCGCCATTACCCATGCGCTCCACGGGGTTACCACGAAGGGGCTGGCTGTCAGCTCCTCGTCAAGGGCGGAGCCTGGTAACCCCCCCGCACCCAATAAGAAGGGCGGACCGATTCCATCTGGGGCGGAGCTAACGAGCCGAGGGCGTGTCACTCCCCGCCGGATATACGCGGCGACTTGCCGGACGTGACGTCAGATGCGCCCCCAGCTTGAAGAAGAGCCAGGCACCACCTCCAAGCGCTGAGCGAGCTCCACGCATCGACCCGGTATTGCAGTACCTCCGAGAACGGTGCACCTTGAGCCATCGACTGCCCGCTTTCCTTGCCATCAATCCCCGTGTGAGTCAGTTTTTGTCCTGTTTATCTGTCGTCTGTCGGGGCTATTATAAGAGTGTGTCTAAGTGCCTGTCTTTCTATGCTGTCCCTCTTGTAGTTGTAATCTGACCTTCCGCCCTAATATAACCTCCTCCGGAGGTCTTGAGAACTGAACCCTTGGTGTCGTGTCATTTTAATCCAGCCGTTGTGTCTTTTCCATCATTGATTTAGCATAGTGCGACTTAGTCAACGTTCGAGCATAATCGGGTAACTTGTGCGGACACGGCGGCCATTCCGCTCGGCCCACCATAACATCAAAGTCGTGTCTGCAACAATACGATCATTCATTCATTCATTCATTCCTGCAAGTGAAAGGGTGGAAATGCGAATGGTTCGGTGGATGTGTGGAGTATCGTTGAGAGAGAGGAAGACAAATGATGAATTGCGAAAGACGATGGGAATAGAGCCTGTGATTGATGCTGTGAAGAGGAACAGGTTGAGATGGTTTGGTCATTGTTGAGGAAGGATGAAAGTGACTGGTTGAGAAGAGTGATGGAATGAATGTAGAAGGAAGTAGAGGATGGGGAAGACCGAGAAAGACTTGGCTAAAGATGGTGGAAGAAGGAATGCGGGCAAGGGGGTTTTTGCCCCAGAAAATAGGGCAAAATGGAGAAGATTGTCATGGGGACCACAAGGCTAACCCCCGCTCTAGCAGGGAAAATGGCCTTAAAATGCATGTTGTTGTTTGTTGTATCAGTGAAATAACAACAAGGGAAATGCAACTCAATCGTGTACGCAGCCCGGCCCCATCCCCCATCCAAAACCATGATCTTTTCCATCCTCATTATGTTATCACCGTGGAATGTTTGAAGGGAGTGAAAAACACAATAAACCAAAGAGAAAAGGTAATTTGCCGTGTTAAGATATGAGACGTTAGGTGCATCAAAAACTCCAAAATCACAGTCCTGCCGCAGTTATGACATGGCATAAGAAACAACAGCATCGGAGCGCACCCTTGCGATTTCTGCTGAACATAGCAGGCTAACAGGTCAGCGTCATTCTATTGATTTAGGCCCAAATGGTTTATTATTTTAATCGAGTGAATTGGTGTAGTCAATCGCATGGTAGTGCTGCGGGTTTTGTCACAGTTCTTGGAAAAGGTAGCCAAGAGCAACAAATTATCTTGAATAATTTAAAGCAAAATAAATCATCTTGAAGCATGATCGTTTCAATACACTTTAACCACATTAATACTCAACGTTTGTTTTAAGGGTTTTCTTTTGCTTTATCAACGTCTACTGCGTTTGAAGGATGCACAAGCCATCCCATGTGCATTTGCGATCGAGGAAGCAGGGTTATACTCTTAACATCACCACCATATTTTATTGCACTTATCAACTGCACAAGATCTCTATTCCACACCAGCTGAAACAAGGACTTCCAAACTTGTGCCAACACACCTGGTCAGCATCGCCCCTTCCCCTTCCCCTTGTCCCTGCCCCAGTGCCCCATGTCCATGCTGTCCTCTCTTTTCAGCAGATACATTCGGGCTGACAGGATGGCCTAGAGGTACGCACGTCTAAGCTGTCCAGTCTCAGTTCGAATCCCGACCAGGCTAAAACTGTAAGCCCTGTGTTTTCCATGCAGGGTGATTCATCAATGTGTGTGCCGTCCCTCGGATGGACGTTAAGCGGGGCTTCCCGTTTGCCGGCATTCGTTGGTGGATGTTAAAGATCCCATGGCATCCGTCGCAAGGAGTAGGCGAGCTATTGCCAGCACCAGTAACATGTCCTTGCGATTCATGTAAAAATACACTGCTGTCTACTATTGTCTTTGTGCTGCATGTGATATATGTACAAGCTCTTCCGCGAGACATGTTAAATCACCATTAAAACAACCTCAGGCTGTTCTTGGACAAAAGATGCATAGTCTCAGAAGCAGTGGTATGTGGAATCAAGACGTCATTATGGTTAGTTTATATCACTTAGCACAAATGCACAGCGTTAGTTCAAACACAAAGTTATCCAGATAACTTTTGGAGACCTGATCACGCGACTCCAGGTTCCTATACCATTTACTGTTTTGGTTGAAACAATGTTCCCCCAATGTAAGTTTCTATTACAAGTTGTGTGCACGAGTTTCTAATACAGTCCTGAAGAGTATAATAAATACCAAACTACATTCAACTCAAGATCAAACTCACACCAGGCCTGTGGAGACGAGACAGAGGCACTGCACATACCACTCATACCAGTGATCAGCAATTTAAATATGAAGACAAGATAAAAAGAAAATAGGGGCAATACCCGTGGGCGCTCTCCTCGTAGAATAGAATGAAACGGTATACTACACCGACAAAAGGTATTTTAAACAAATCACGGTATTTTAAACATTTTAAATGGATGATAGCTAAAATATGAGGGCAGCATGTAGAATCATACCAACATAATCATAAGGCTTTAAACAAACAAATGCCAATTTTGGAGGGGCAACGTGCCACCACCCCTCCCCCACGCCCCCTCTCCCCTGTCGAACCCCATTGGCCCAATTTTTTTCAATGCCCTGAACAAACTTTGGTTTGCGAACTTGCGACGGGGGACAATTAACTTTTCTTTTTCAGTCATATAACTGGCACATCAGGTCAAGTGATCCAACGGACTGATGTCATGATAAACAGGACGGATAATTATGATGATACGGTCAAATCATAGTATGATGAGCAAAGATCACGGGTGATGAAGGTTGTGGTCCAGTTTCATCAAAATGCGTGGGTGTAGTTTCAGAGCTGAACAGTTTTCGTTTTGTATCCCACTGATAGGCCGGATCTATGTCCAGACCTTATCAAAAACCTAATCGGCTTGGTCTTGTCGCCAACCCAACTCATCCACCAAGTTTCGTCTGAATACGTCGATAACTGTTTCAGATCCTGTGCGATAATACAATGTCGTTTTTGGCCATATCTCTCAATGGTAAGGAATCACTTAAATTACCGAACATAAAGTATGACCATTGACCTCTTGACCCAAAAATCTAATCAGTTCATCTTTTTATCATAATAAATATTTATACCTGCAAGTTTGACCAAAATCCCATCACTGATCAACAAGTTCGCGTGGTAACAATGTTTACCTAACGTGACCTCTAACCTTTGACCTCTTGACACCACAATCTAAGCCGTTTATCATTGCATCATTATACATACTTGTACCAAGTTTGACTCATTTCCCTTCAGCCGTTCTTAAGTTATCACGGGAACGAAAACCTACCACGTACGGACGGAAGCACAGATGGACGGACGGACGGAAAGTCGGAGGGATAGCACGAAAACATAATCTCCATCCACCTTCGGTGGAGGAGGTAGAAAGAAAAAATGAGACGTGACAAAGGTTGCTTACCTCCCGACCTCCCTGTACTGCGCAATTTCTTCCATAAAGAGCAAAACGTGGAAACGTTTTCGGTAAGAATTTTGACTCAATGGGCCTGCCACTGCCAATCCATCCAGCTGTGATCTCAAGTCATCAGGCACCTGGTACAACTTCTTCAAATGATCCTCATCAGCTTTCTCCTTGTTCCACAGCTCATCTGGAGGAAGTACAATTGTACAATTGATTTATCCCCTTTGGAAAAGCCATTGCATTAGAAGTAACACAATATAAACTTTCGTTAAGTGCATGGTAAAAGGTGGGGGGTGCCCCGGTGGTGTACATGTACAATGGAAATCGCTAGAGGGAGTCTTTGTGTTGGCGGCTCAGCCTTGGAGAGACCATCTGTCAATCATTTCAGGTCGAAGCTTGTCCCGTCAGCTTAATAAATAAAATTAAGCTAAAAATGAGACTTCATTAAACTCTGTAATTCAAAAATATTCAATGCAAATGTAAGCGGTAATATTTTACCATGGTTTATCACCTGTAAAAATGACAGTAAGGCAGTTAAAACAAGCGTTACACCTAGGTCCCCCGTCGGTGAAGTGATGCGAGTTGACAAAGTGGAAGACGCAAGGCAGCCATCTTGGAATTTGACGTGGCGACCCAATTTTCAATAGCGTTCTTCCTTATGCGTAGATACACCCACACACCAGATTAGAAGTTAGTAGTTCGTTTATTTTTCAAGATATTTCGCTCACAAGGTTCAGACATATATATGGTGGCGGCCATCTTGGATTTTGACGTGGCGACCCAATTTTCAATAGCGTTCTTCCTTATGCCTAGATACACCCACTGGCCAGATTCGAAGTTGGTACTTCGCTTATTTTTAAAGATATTCCGCTCACAAGGTTCAGACATACATGGCGTCAGACATACATGGCGTAAGACATACATGGCGGGGGCCATCTTGGATTTTGGCGTGGGTTGCACCCACACACCAAATTAGAATTCGGTCCTTCGCTTATGCACGCACGTCCGCACGCACGCACGCACGTCTGCATGGATGGAGGGGAAAACCATAGTCCCCCTTTCGCTCCGCGGTGCGACGGGGGACAATTAACTTTTATTTTTCAGTCATATAACTGGCACATCAGGTCAAGTGATCCAACGGACTGATGTTATGATAAACAGGACGGATAATTATGATGATACGGTCAAATCATAGAATGATGAGCAAAGAAGCCACCGCCACCCTTATGGATGGGTTAATTTCCCCACTTTTATGATGTCTATGTTGGATTAATTGGGGTCCTCCCTCACCCCTGAACATCAAGGATGATTAATTTGTTTTACCCCTAAACTCCCCCACATGCACCCCATCCCATCCCCTCCCATCAACACAACAAACCTAACCCCCTCCCCACCTCCCCGACTCCCAAGAACCACCCTTCATGTGCACATCCAAAGCACAGCCACCAGTGTTCCACTCATTCCATCGAGCGGTTTAGGAATGCAAAGAAGACAAAAACACAAACAAACAAACATACAAACCCACAAACAAACAGACATTTCCCAAAGTATCTATATGCCACGAAGCAAAGTACGGTTATGCAATGAATGAGAAAGCACAGGATCTTTGCCTTGATGTCAAAAAATGATCACAACATCGATCGACAGAAATGTCATCTCAAGTATGTTTATCATATGAAATATTAAACATTCACTTTGGCACGAACTCCATCCCATGAATTTTTATGTGATATAAACATATCTTTTCATGATAGCTATTCTTTGCTTATATTCCTGGTATTAGTCGTCATTAATGCAATTTTCTTTAGTTTAATTTACATTTGTAATTCATTGACGACCAGCAAGGAACCCTTCCTAACGGACAGGTTAGTTCACTCATTACTATGACATGTATCGTGTATTTTGTTATCACCTTTCATACCGGCTCGCACCAGGTGTCACTATACGATACACATTTACATCGGCAGAAATGGTGTCCGAAACAAAAGGGGGGAGGAAGGGGGGCTATAATGTATTTTACTGCCTAAAGCCAACAGATTTTTTTAATGCCGTGAACAAACTTTGGTACATCATGGGTGGTGAAGGTTGTGGTGAAGTTTTCATCAAAATTGTGTGTGTAGTTTCAGAGAGGAAAGCAAATATTGATTTTGGGGGGTCAAACCTGGACCCACTTTGACCCCGTAGATCCCCAAAGGGGAAGATTTTTTAAATGCCATGAACAAACTTTGGTACATCACTGATGATGAAGGTTGTGGTCAAGTTTCATCAAAATCGTGTGTGCAGTTTCAGAGGAAAAAGCAAATTCCTATTTTGGGAGGTTAAACCTGGATCCACTTTGACCCCAGGTAGACCCCCTGAGACTCCGATTTTTTTTTTTTAATGCAGTGAACAATCTTTAGTCAACACAACAAATATAATTTGTGCCACGTTTGGTCACAATCCCATCAGCGGTTTCAGAAAAGAAGTTTCAAGCGTTTACGGACGGCCGGAAGGACGGACGGACTGACAGACTGACAGACGGGCGGACGGACGGTCTGACTGACAGACGGACAACGTGCCACCGCATTAGCTCCCCTGAACTTCGTTCCAGGTGAGATAAAAACAGACAGACAGGGGTAAAAACAGAACCTTCATCAACCTTCAGTGGAAAAGGCAATCATAGTATCTTCAATCATTTGGTGAATCTTCACCAAAATCAAATCAATTCGTCCATGGCACACACCCAACCTCTCCATTAAATTTCGTCTGAATCCGTCCACAAGTTTTTGAGATATCGTGCTCACAGACAAACAAACTGACAGACAGACAGACAGACAGACAGACAGACAGACAAATGGGTGAAAACATAACCTCCAATATATATATATATATTGTAACTCTGAAAACCTTTCGGTTTTTATATCAGTCATTATGCGACTTCATACCATCAGTGGGGAACCGCCAGTAAGGTGTCCCATACAGAGTTACAAGTGCATGGAAGGCTCACTGCGTTGCCCTGATGAAGCCCCAACAAGGGCGAAACCAGGTCGGTAACTGTGAGTTTTGCATGCACTTGTGACAGTATCTGAATTTAAGATCCATAATGAAGCACTGCTAGATGGCTCCCCTGGAGCTTGGCAGGCAATGCGGACATGCATGGCGATGACGTCATGACGTTCGCTCATTAGGTTGGAGAACCAGATTACAGA
Organism: Myxine glutinosa; assembly: GCF_964187855.1. Lineage (NCBI taxonomy): Eukaryota > Metazoa > Chordata > Myxini > Myxiniformes > Myxinidae > Myxine > Myxine glutinosa. The sequence goes on along the minus strand of NC_136265.1, from coordinate 154,882,779 downwards.
TACTAATATATATATATATTGTTGCGGTTTTGAGTTTGTACAAAAAAGGTTAAATTTCCCCCTCATAGTTTAGTCACACTACAACACGTAGCCTCGCGATAGTTCAGTTATTTATTAGTATGTGTAAGCATAGTCCTTCTCCTGTGTTCGTTTTGCGTTGAGTAGAAAAATGAGAGTTAGGTCCTTCCATTGCTTTATGCCGCCTCGATACTTTGGCTTTGGCGCGAAATGCTACGAGGTAGGCATGGACACGTCGATCAAGGGCGAAGGAAGGCGGAGGAGAAGCCGACGGTAAGAGCGAGCCGCCAATCAGGGCTCGAAGGAAGCGGCTTAGCACTGCGTCAAAAGGCGTGGTTAGAACATTTGAGCAAGCTAAGGGGGTTGGCAATATAACCCGTTGCGAAAAGCCCCCCACAGCAGTTCTGCGGAGAGGTGAGCTGAACCAAGTTCTGAGAGAAGACGTGCATGAACCAAGTTATAAAGCGCTCTTAGAAATTAAACGCTCGGTTGAGCTTGAGGCAGAACCTCTATCGAGTTACGCGAGTGAGCGCGCACCATTATTCAATCGCGCTGTGAGAAACCGCCAAGCCTGGCGAGAGACGTGTACATTTTCCCGCCTTCCTGCTCTGCCCTTTGTTTGAGAGATGCGCTACAAGGATCCCTCCCGCCGCCTGCTTGCCTTCATCGAGGGACGTGCTGTGACCGGGGAGAGCCGGGCGAAGCCATTCCTGGACGACCAAGTCGGCGCATTCGGCGCGTGAACATCATCCTTTCTTCATTTCCCCCTGTGAGTGTGATCGGGCCCGTGTCTGGGAATAAGTTAAGACTGTATAAGGCTGCTCTGTGTCTCTGCTTTCTACCGACCCTTGTACATAATAGTGTAAATAGTTATTAAACCTGTGTTCTTCCTTTTACTCGACCATCTCGCCCCTTCCATCTGTTGACTAAGCATGGTACGAATAAAACCGCTCGAATCGGGTTCCAATACCAGAGATCGGCACGGACCACGTGGTACGTCATCCGCTCGGACGTACCCAAATTACGCGTGGTTCGTGCGAGGCTTGATCTGTGTGTTCTTCTGGCAAGTGTGTCTGGCAAGTGTGCTTCTGGCAAGCAATATAAAAAACTTCTGGCAAGTGTGTTCCTACGAAACGCCACAATAAACGATTTATTCAAGTTAACACAGCGTTTGTCCATGGAGGAAAAACCCCTTGGGGAGGTGGGATTTTAGTATTTATATTGCTTTGTAATAACATTAATATCATGCTATTAACATTGTTGTTGTTATTACTTTTGTTATTAAAAGCGGCCTTGGGAAAACGCCACGATAAGCTATCTTAACACAGATATACACCACAACATGAACTTTCCCCAAGGCAGAAAACCCCCTTGGAGAGGGGGTTAAATGAAGTCACTCCAACCTCCTTCATATGACCCTTCATCGTCCTGTCAAGTTTGGTTGACATGGGACAAGTAACAACCGAATAAATCGCAGTCAGACAAACAGACAAACAGACACCAAATTGTGTATTTTACTGTATTTCACGAAGGCTGCTAATTGTATTAACAGGAAATTATGGGAAAGCAACACCTCTCAGTCTCATTCACGGATATTTGTCGTAATTTCATGAGTCCGATTTTCATTTAGGAACGGAGCAATTATGGTAAACCATTTTGAAATTGCCACTCATTTGTCTAAATGTTGAAAATTATGTTTAAAAGGCAATTTGATTATAGATTTTGCGCTAGTAACAACAGGTTAAAAGTGCCCGGCGAGTCGAACCAAGTCGGTGTAAACACGCACACACAGTGCATGCGCAAAAGGCCTCATTTAGCATTCGTATGTCATTTTGAAAGTCCCGTATTCATTAACAAAGTTTTTCACATTTGCACAGGTTTGTCTGCCTCACCTGTGTTCTCTGGAACCTGATATGGCATGATCACGAACGTAGGGTCGCCACAGTCCCAGCGAAGCCCAGAGAGAAGCAGTTCCTCTTTGGTGCTTTCTGCTGCTTGGTCAGGTTGGGAAAACAAGACATACTTGTTATAGGCACAAGATATTCTTAACAGACACAGAAAGGTGGTACAGTAATACCTAGCTTTGTGCTGAGGATGCATTCCTGGAAAAGAGAGTGCTAAAAGGGATCGTTTTACCATGGTTTATATGGAGATTTGTTCCCGACAGCATCATTTCTTCCGCATGAGCAGTATATGAGGGCCTCATTGGGTTATCGGGAATATTGCTAATAATAATACAGATGGTAAACATATTACTTTATAAACACTGTAATATACAGTAAACAACAGCTCAGGGTATTCAAGGGATGCCTGGTAATCTGTACTCGCAAGGTCACCACTGATACGGATGTTGTGCGAGTTACTGCAGCGCTTAAACCTGTTGCACCAAGCTTACCTGGCTCTCCATATTCTCTGACAAACTGCTCCTTGAACAAGTTTAACTTTGTCTCTGTTAACAAAGACGTTTGGTGGACTGCACAGAAGCTTTTATATTGTCTGCATTGTTGATAATATTGTTCTCATGGTCAACGTAGCCAAGTCTAATGCACAAACCACTTCCACCTGATTGGCACAGAGTGTGTGCATGCAATGCAAACAATGGTGACAGGTGTGTTTACTTGGCGAGTGCTACATGTTATGGATTTTCTTCATTTTTTTTTTTTAGTGAAAGAAATACTCTCAAGGACAAAGAGCTCCACAACAAATCAACATTCTACGGGGTAGCGCCAAGTGAGGTATTACTGTACCGTAGTGTGTATATATACCAAGTTGTTAACAATATGTTACCGTAGGTACTGGTTGTGCAGACAGAGACGGAAAGCGCCAGGACAGGATCAAAACCAAAATCAAACACGATCGTCTGTTGGAAGGATCCATGCACATCTGCAGAAAAACGCAGCCTAACAGTGTACACAGCTTCGCTGGAGCCCGCATGCCCTTGCGTGTTGCACTGGCCGGCCTGTTGGTGCCACTCCTGGGTTCCTTTCCCAATCGCTGGTGGATGAGCATTGCCGTGAAGCAGCGCATAGTCTTTCAGTTCAATGGATTCTTCATCTGCAGGATCCTCTGGGCCTTTGGAGGAGCAGCAAAAGATCGAGTCGATGGAGAAGTACGGCCGGTCAGAGTCATGCAGCAGGGCGATGTGCGAGAGACGGTAAGTAGGCTGAAAACAAACGTAGCAAAGGGTAAATCAACTGACTGGTGAAATGATAAAAAGGTGGCACAATATGTTTTACACTGGTAAAGTAGGAGAAATAATGATATCATTATGGGGTGTCATGTGATCATTTTCAATCATACAACAAGTGGTTTATGGCTAGCCCACTGACAAACATTGAGCGACTTAACAAGGACACACAAGTGTGTGTCCACCCTCAGGAGAGCCAGGAAACAATATCTCTCCGTTCTCAGGACAGAACTCTCTTATCTGTCTCCCTCTTCCAAATCCTGGTGGCATCTGGTCAAATCTGTTTCTGGTGTTTGTTCCCCCTCCATCCCCTCCCTCACCTCAAACGGCCACATGGCTGACTCCGCACGTGAAAAAGCTGAATGCCTCAACTCTAAGTTTCTGTCAACCCTCGACTCTGATTCTGCAACTGGACCTGACGGCATCAGCCCACGGGTCCTAAAATCCTGTTCTTCCGCTCTTTCACTCCCTCTATCTGTTCTCTTCACCCTCTCTTTTGCTCAAGGTCATCTGCCATCTGCTTGGAAATCTGCCAACATCACCGCTTTGCACAAAAAAGGTGCAAAAACAGATCCCAGCAACTACAGACCAATCAGCCTTCTCCCAATTATCAGCAAAGTCATGGATTCCATCATTGCTTCAGTTATGAAATCTTTCCTCTTCTCCAATGGCTTGATCTCTGATCATCAATTTGGTTTCAGACCTGGTCACTTGACTCTGGACATGCTGCTTCTGCTTTCTCAACAATGGATGGAGGTCCTCAATGCCAAACAGGAAATTAGAGCTGTCTCCCTTGACATATCACGTGCCTTCGATACGGTCTGGCACCCCGCTCTGCTCACCAAACTCTCCTCTTTTGGTATCCATGGAAATCTCCACGCATGGCTGGCGGACTTCCTCTCTGGTCGTAGTCAACGTGTGGCCCTGAATGGGTTTCTCTCATCTCCTCTTCTTGTTCAGGCTGGAGTTCCCCAAGGCAGTGTTCTGGGCCCTGTGCTTTTTCTGGTCTTCATCAATGATCTCTCTGACTCTCTTGAAAATCCTCTCCATCTCTTTGCTGATGACTCTACTCTCTGTCGCTCCATTCTTCATCCCTCAGATCGGCAGTCTGCAGCCTCCTCACTCTCTGCAGACCTGGACAAAATCACAGACTGGGCAAACAAGTGGAACATGTCTTTCAATCCTGACAAATCTCACACTCTTACGATGTCTCTCCGAAAAGACCGACTGGACAACCCTCCCATCCACTTTCTGAATAATCCTCTCCAAGAAGTTCTGTCACTCAAGCTTTTGGGTCTCACTATCTGCCATGATCTTTCCTGGGAAAACCACATTTCAAATCTGGCCTCCAAAGCCAGTCCTTCCTTGGCACACCTGAGCTCCTCACCACATACAAGGCTTTCATCCGCAGCTCAATGGAATACTGCTCTCCCCACTGGGCTGGTGCTCCTGCCTCACACCTAGCTCGTCTTCACGCTGTTGAAACCAAAGCATTCAGAATCATTGGAATCTCCCGCGATGAAGCTAACTCCAAGGGCCTCTCACTCACTCACCGCAGGCAGGTTGGTGGTCTTTCCGTCTTCTACCGACTCCTCTCTGGCCTTGCCCCCCAGCTCTCTCTGGGCTCTGTCCCGCAAATATTCCGACAGGTCGCACAAGATCTGCCTGCAACCCTCTTATGGTTAAACTGCCAAAATCAAGACTCTGTGCTCACCTTCACTCCTTCATTCCTCTTTTCTCCCACCTCTGGAACAAACTCCCTCACTCTCTTCAATCCCACTCCATCCTCCAGGTCATTAAAACAGCTGTTCACCACCATCTCTTATCTTCCCCCATCCAAAACCTTGATCTTTTCTATCCCTGCTAATTTCACCCCAATTCCACTTTTTTGAAATACCAACTTCTGTCCTGGAAGTCCTTGGTGTCCTTGTGTTTTATACTTCTCCCACCCCCCCCCCCCCCTTCCCACACATCCTCCCCCCAAGCCCTCTCCCGCCCACACATCTCCCTGCTCTTAAATGTTGTGTGCTCTCAAGTGTTTGTGTGCTTCCCCTTCTCTTGTCTTCCGCTCCCTCTTTTTATATATTTTGTTTGTCTGGTTGATTTGTTTGTGAAGTAAATGTCAGCTCTTTCACGAGCCTCGATTCAGTATACAAAAAAAAAAGGAAAAAAAAGTTTGAATTGTCAAAGGCTGATGGAAGAGTTTGTACATATATCATGTGCTGGGCAAGGACATTATCAGATGTGTACGTGCACATGAAGGCAACAATTGACAAAGCCACACAGTATATGGGATAAATCAGATCTTGTGTTGAGATGCAAGTGATAGACAGGCCAACCCAATATTGTGACATAACAGTGGTGTCTTCCAATGTTGAGATGAATCCGTTTGTTGACTCCTAATACTTTGAAGACAGGCTGCATGAAAAAGGCGATGAAGACATGTTGCATGTACAAGTATCCCCCGCTTAACAAAGGGGTTTCGTTTCGTATATTTATACCCCTTGGTATAGCGAGCCTTAGTTATGCGGGAGCTCGTTTTCCATTATTTATTATGGAAAAACTAGCAGGGGCTACCTGGCGCTGGCCTGGGAGGTGGGTGGGGGTGATATCCGGTGCTGCCAGCTGAGTGAGCTTTTCCCTGCGGTGGTTTCAGGATGTGATGGACATTGAAAAGCCATGGAGTTATTGGCCTCATGATAGTTACCTTTTACATGCAGGCCAGTGGCAGAACTGCCTGCACCCACATCCCAATATAAAGCTTATAGTGGCCTCTTATGGCCTCAAAACGGATGTTAACAAAAACTAGTATCCCCAAAGCACATATCCCCAAAAGTTGCTGCCTTTAGGTACTTAGGTTTGGCCGTGAAATAATAACGTACAAGTGCACAAACACTTGAAAAGATGTATATAGATTACACTTCCTTTCCTAACCCTAATTTTTCGGTCTACTCACAAAGCCATATGCTTGGTATAACGATGGTTTTAGTTGCAATTAACATAATAATATCATTTACCTAATAATAAAGACAGCAACGCAATAATAAAGTTAATTTAGTTGTAACATTTATCAAAACAATCTTGAGCAAGTTTCCATACGAGAAGGCAATTTTTATCCCTTTTATTCTGAAAAGTAAATTATTCGCAAGACTTCTGAAAAGGTAATCGCCCTATTAAATTGATAATCGGCAGGAAAAACGTTATCACCTTGCTCAATCACCAGACACTGCGTTGTGGGGACGGCTCTTTCACCGAAGCAAATGAAGACCTTAGTTAAGCAATGGATTGACCTAAATGAAACCATTTATCGTAGCAAACCTTCGCTATTCGAACGCTCATTAAACTAACATCAACAAGATCTAATGCCTAGCCAGCAAATCTAACATCAAGCATTGAGCTTTCAAGGCCTGTGAATACATTATTATGACAAATATGGCAGTGCTTTTAGTACATCAGTTAATGATCATAAACCTGATTTGGTGGTTCGTAGGGCATATGACTTGGACAGTCTACTCAGTAAGTACAAGTTTCTTCTTGAGATATTCGTATAAGGTATTGGCCCTGAAAAGGTCACCAAGTACACCAGGCAGAATTTGAAGCTCAGAATGATGAGGTTTTTGGGAATAGGATGGTAGTCTGCAAGCTCAAGTTAAAAAGCAGCAAGATCTGGTGTATACCAGTTCCATCGCTCTGCAAGATGGTTTCAAACATGGATAACGGCTTTCAAACAAGTAGCTGATCCATCCTGGTGCCCAAAACATCCACAGGTGATAATCATGCTTGTGACCAGGCAGAGGGCACCAGCCTTCTGCCACTGCAATGCTGATCATGGGTGATATTGCTCAGTGTGACGGGATTTGTATAAACGTCACAGATTTTAATCTTGCCTCAGCAAAAACTATTGTCGTGTCAGCCCCGGCGGTTAATACCGCCGGGTGACAAATAGCCGTAACAGTCCTCAATTCCGAGGCGCGCAACCGAAACTGGTGGGTGAAGAAACCAAAGCACTTACCTCAGACGGAAGCCACGGGGGTTTATTCTCGGACCCATGAACAGAGAAAGACAACACAACAACAACAACAACAACAAAATGCTACAATAATGATTTAATGAACGTAATACATCAAATAACAATGAAAGGTGAGGTAGACTAAAATTCTCTAATGTGAGTGTTCCCAACTCAGACACGAATACGAACAAGGGGGGACGACAACAACAACAGGCATTTTAAGGCCATTTTCCCTGCCAGAGCGGGGGTTAGCCTTGCAGGTTAGCCATGACAATCTTCTCCATTTGGGGAAGATAAAAATTTTTAAAATGTTTGATCGAGTCGGTCGGTACTCATTTCTAGTCACAAAATTCTTCCAAGGGCTTGGTAGTTGTTGCAGCCCACGCAGCCAACCGCGCGGAAAACGGTCGAACAATGGCGGCGAAAACGCTCGAACAATGGCGGCGAAAACGCTCGAACAATGGCGGCGAAAACGCCGAGGTGTGAGCAAGCAATCCAACGGCCCTTCCTCGCTTCCACCGCTAAGCGAGACGCGGCTTCCAGCTCCCCCAAAAAGCACCACAGTCCTCCAACATTACAAAGGTTCCACAAAGCTCCGAAACATCTCCTCACAAGCGCACCCGAAACAACAGCGACGGCTCGAGACGAAAGCCAGAACGAGTGAGAGAGAGAGACTTCTTCTTCCTTCCCTCAAACCTTCTAGCACTGACATCACGCCGACCAACGGCCAAGCTCTCTCGACGCATCCCATGTCCTCTCGACCAATGACGAAGCCTGTCAGTTACGATCCCTGGGAGGTGGGGTTTATTTTTCGATCGGCAAATGATCGGGTCCTGTCGGCGGTGGTGAGGCAGGGTTTAGCCCGACCGGGAATGTTCTGTGGTTCTGTCGGCAGTTATGTCAGTGATTGTTCGTTAATGGCAGGTTTCGCATGGTCGGCCTTGTAAATGTAAAAATTTTAAAAAGTAGAGAAAAGCCACAGGAGGCAATCACAAACTGGGGGAAAACTACCTTAACCCCAATCTAGATAACACCACTCCACCCCCTGTGTGAAGACACATAAACAACCTTAAGCTCCAGTTTCCCTAGTTAATACACCAAGATGTCTCCTACGTGTCCACGGTCCATGCTATTCCTATACAATCCTATCTGTACTATGGTATTTCATCATCTACCCCCACAAACATAACACTAATATTCCAGACAGTCTATATTGGCACTTCCACTGGGTCATTTCTGCGAATTACAGTAATCATGCTAGGGACTTTTCTCCAGAATGCAGAAACCTGGACGAGGTGAGAATCCTCATGGTTGCACAATATATTCTCCACTGATCGTCAAATGCAAGAGTCAGGACCCCAAAGCACACAGGTCTCGCCATGATAAAAAGCCGTATTACCAGCAGCAAATAATTATTGTGCAAAAACTGCATGTCATCGTTCCACAAACATCGGCATTAAGAAATCTCGATCTTACTCGAGATTTAGCTCTTACACGAGCCTCGATCTTGTATACAAAAAAAAAAAAAAAAAAAGAATAAGGTGATCAGACAATCTGAAGTGACAGCCACCCTAGAAATGTTCCAGAAGGATTATCCCAACAGAATAGGAAATCAGACCTTGTAAAGTGGTGTGGGTTGTGCGAGACCATTTTTTCCCAAACCCTGCTGTTGGATTGTGGATACAGACCTGGCACTTCAATGTGAACGTCCATAAGTTTGTGCAATTCTTGTCGCTTACAGACAGGTTCAGCTCAGGACTGTGATGCACCCGGATGCCATCGAGAGCACTGACCATCTGAAAATGCACGAAACAAGCAGAAAATCTTTCAAAAGTGAGATTATAAGCTCTGTGTTACACAAAAAGACAATTGTTCCAGAAGCACAACTGATGAGAAAAGACAACAAGGAATTAATCATTTGAAAATGTCTTCTGCAAATGTCTACAATCTGTAATCTAAGGTATCTTATGGGAAGAAACCCCAGAGTCAGAAATTGAATGACAATGACGGGTTTTTATTTATTTGACAGCACGTTAAATTTTTTTTTTGTGTGTGTTGTTTGTGTCCTTTATGACACCCCTAAAAACAGTAAGTTTCCTGTTTGGAATGATTTTCAATTTTGATTGCCTGCCAGACAGACTAAAAAAGATTAACTTGCTCCTCTGTGCGCATGAGCCTGGTGTTGGCTTAATGGCTAAAATGGCTGCCCTAAGATCCTAGGGTCTTGACTTCGAGCCAAGTTCAGGAGAAGATCACTTCCACCCCCTCCAACATCCACCCTCCACCCCTTCCCTCACTATCCCCCTCTCCCTACCCCACACCCTTATCCCCAGCCACCAAAAGCAATTACAAAAATTTAAACCCGACAAACTTAATGGTAAATGGATTTACATTACAGGTCTTAACATGAGTAATCATTATGGATTACAGTTACTGATATTCAGTTGTCCAATTACATTAATGCAGTGCAGTAAATTCTCGTACATCGCTTCCAACAACGTCGTTTACAACAACAACGCTAACCAACAGGGGAAAGTTATCGGTGGTACAGCATGTACAGTAAGTACAGTACATAAAATAAGTTCTCCTACAAAGTCGTGTTTCCATATAACGTCGTCAGTTCCCGTCAGTATGCCGCATCTTTTGACTTTCCTCCCTCACACACATTATTTGGAAATACAGTACCTCACAAAACAAATAAAATTAACAAGAAGATGTCATGCAGAACACGATACTTGCAAAATCTACCCCTCCCCAAAATAAAAAATTTCCATGGATACATCAAATTGTCCATTTCATTAAGATTAAAATCTTAATCAAAGCTCGGGTCAATCCGATTAAAAGTGATGATTTTTCAGAAGAAAATTGATATTACAAGTTTGACTTTGAATTAACCTTTGACCTTGTGACCTCAAAAATAGTTGGTTCCCAATTTACTGACTCAATGTGCAAATGCTGTTCAATTTTCAAGTCAATCAGTTGAAAAATGAGAATTTTAGAAATTTGACCTCAAGATGACCTTTGACGTCAAAATCAACAGGCTTCTCAATTGTGACGACCTCTAGAAGTTGGTGAAGTTTCATGACAATCGGTTTAGAATTGTGACCTGTAGGCGAGTGAAGGACAGAACGTAAAGTTTACGTAAAGGAGGGTTTACCGTGGGAGTTGTTGTATGCAGATGATCTGGTGTTGATTGCGGAAAGTATGGATGGACTGAAGGAAAAGATGAACAAGTGGAAGGAATGTATGGAGACAAAAGGGGGAATATCGGAAAGACGAAGGTGATGGCAAGTGGTAAAGCATGTGGTGAGGTGGAAAGAACTGGGAAGTGGCCGTGTGCTGTGTGCAGGAAGGGTGTCGGAGTGAACTCCATTCAATGTACAATGTGCGCTGAGTGGGTTCATCAAAAATGTAGTGGTGTGAGAGGGTCATTTACCAGTGTGGCAGCTACATTCAAATGTAAGGTGTGCACAGAGGGAGCTGCAGATGGAGGAAATGTTGAGTTGGATCTTGGAGACGGCGTGAAGCTGGAAAGTGTGAAAACATTTTGCTACCTCAGAGACATGCTGAATGGAGAAGGTGGATCAGACTCGGCAACGGTTGCTCGAGTGAGATGTGCATGGAAGAAGTTTCGGGAACTGAGTGGCGTGCTGATGAGGAGGAGAGTGTCGCTGAAGCTGAAGGGAAAGGTGTATGCTGCATGTGTGAGAAGTGTTATGATTTATGGGAGCGAGACATGGGTAATGAACGTAGAGCAGCAACGAAGGCTGGAAAGGGTGGAAATGCGAATGGTTCGATGGATGTGCGGAGTATCGTTGAGAGAGAGGAAGACAAATGATGAATTGCGAAAGATGATGGGAATATTGCCTGTGATTGATGCTATGAAGAGGAACAGGTTGAGATGGTTTGGTCATGTGTTGAGGAAGGATGAAAGTGACTGGTTGAGAAGAGTGATGGAAGTTAATGTAGAAGGAAGTAGAGGACGGGGAAGACCGAGAAAGACTTGGCTAAAAATGGTGGAAGAAGAAATGCGGGCAAGGGGGTTAACAAGGAGAGATGCAGAAAATAGGGCAAAATGGAGAAGATTGTCATGGGGACCGCAAGGCTAACCCCCGCTCTAGCAGGGAAAATGGCCTTAAAATGCATGTTGTTGTTGTTGTTGTTTGTAATGTGCAAATGCTGTTCAATTTTCAAGTCAATCAGTTGAAAAATGAGAATTTTAGAAATTTGACCTCAAGATGACCTTTGACGTCAAAATCAACAGGCTTCTCAATTGTGACGACCTCTACAAGTTGGTGAAGTTTCATGACAATCGGTTTAGAATTGTGACCTGTAGGCGAGTGAAGGACAGACAAACAAACAAACAGAATAACAAATGCAACCGACCAATACACTTGAAAAATCTTCGATTTTGCAAGTAATAAAAGCATTATAAAAATAACAAAAAAGCAACATGACGATGCAAGTTCTCACTGATGATGGTCGTGGATGAAGCTTGTGGAGGTAGAGTGTGAGAGAAAATGGTGGAGTGGGCTATGGATTTCCTTTGCTTCTTTGTGGCATGCTCATTGTCCTTTGTGTTACCGAGCGGATGCTGAACAAAGACCAAGATGGTGTGGGTAGGGGGATAGGCACATCCGCCTCTCGTTGCTTTTCATCCTGATGCGTACAGTAGATATACTGCACAAGATGCCGAGGATGCTGTTCCACTGACGCAAGTACTGTATTTAGTTTTATCTCAACACTAGGATGTTATCTATCTTCTATCTATATACAGTCACGTGAAAAAGTAAGTACACCCCATGTAAAGTTTTGACTTTTTCAACATATTTCAACATACAGCTATTTGATCTTCATTTCAACAATATTGACAGATAAAGGTGATATAATATAACAAATATCATGAAACATTTTCATTTTGTAGTCCATTGTATAATTTAAATAAACATAAATGCAAATTTCGCATGTGGAAAAAGTAAGTACACCCTTGGCTCTAATAGATGGTATTGCCCCCTTTGGCAGAAATAACCTCAGGTAGGCGTTTCTTATAACTGTCTACCAGTCTCTGACATCGACTGGGAGAAATTTTTGCCCACTCCTCCATGCAGAATTCTTTCAGCTGTGCGATGTTTGAGGGGTTTCTTGCATGCACAGGTCGTTTCAAATCCCCCCACAACATCTCGATGGGATTTCGATCCGGACTTTGACTTGGCCATGCCAGAACCCTCCATTTCTTTCTTTTCAGCCATTCCTTGGTGGATTTACTGGTATGTTTAGGGTCATTGTCATGTTGCAAGGTCCACCTTCGGTTGAGCTTCAACTTTCCGACAGATGGCCTCACATTATTCTCAAGCACCCTCTGGTACAATGAAGAATTCATATTGGTTTCTATGATGGTGAGCTGCCCAGGCCCTGATGCAGCAAAGCTGCCCCAAACCATAATATTTCCACCACCATGCTTTACAGTTGGTATCAGGTTCTTGTGGTCAAATGCTGTCTTTGGTTTTTGCCAAACATGTCTTCTGGTACTGTGGCCAAATAGCTCTAACTTTGGTTCATCTGTCCAGAGTACATTGTTCCAGAAGTGCTGGTCTTTGCCATGGTGTTCATTGGCAAACTTTAGTCTTGCCCTGATGTTCTTTCTGGACAGCAAACGTGTCCTCCGAGAACACCTCTCCAGAGTGTCCGAGAACACTCCGAGAACAGTCGAATGATTGATTTCAAATTGTTTGGAGATATTTTTAAATCCCTTCCCAGACTCGTAGGCATCTATAACCTTCTTTCTGAAGGCCCCAGAGAGCTCTTTTGATCTAGGCATGGTGACGCCGCACACTTCAACAACAAAGAGCAAACCAAACTAAATGTCTGAGGTTTAAATAAGACAGGTTCCTCCAAGATCCTCTCTAACGATGTTCTAATCATTTGCACCTGAGCTGGTGCACCTGATTCTAATTTTAGATATTTGAAGTAGTGATAAATGTAGGGGTGTACTTACTTTTTCCACATACAAAATTTGCATTTATGTTTATTTAAATTCTACAATGGACTACAAAATGTAAATGTTTCATGATATTTGTTATATTATATCACCTTTATCTATCAATATTGTTGAAATGAAGATCAAATAGCTGTATGTTGAAATATGTTGAAAAGGTCAAAACTTTACATGGGGTGTACTTACTTTTTCACGTGACTGTATATAAAAGAAAGTTTTTGTTTGTTTGTTTGTATGCACACGCTAATCTCCTGAACGGTGAAAGATAGGAGGAAACCTCTGAAACAAAAAATGTCGGGACGGGCCCCGGGAATGTTATAGGCCACCTCGGCCGTGCTGGGCCCATTTCGCAATTAAAAGCTGAGCTGAATTATCGTATTAAATTCATTCAAATAGAACCTGGGCAACGCCGTGTGCTTTCGCCTAGTTGAATATAAATGTACAAAAATATGAATTTTCTGACTCATCAAAGGTGTTTTTGTTGCCAAAAATTTCGACTTGGGTTACATTAAATGTTATTTACATCAATTTGAATCGGAACATTCGTTTCTGACAACCGCGTTTTCTCCATATTCACACTTTTTAGGGGCACGTTAACGACATCGGAGGAGAACTTACTGTAATATAGGTGATTATTGTCACAGAGCAATGCAGAAACCAAACATACCACAGATGATTGGTCCACTGCGTTCAACCACTTCTCGAGCAAGGTTTCAGCATAGCCTTTATCAATATCGTTGAGCTGCAAACAGCCGGGGTGTCGCTGCTTCCACTCGAGGAGCTCCTCGGGGGAGTGGGCAAGAACACACTGGGCGCCCAATCTACAATGTCCAGCCTGGAGGAACCTGCACACAAAGCCAGAAAAGTAAAACACCTAACGACGGCCAAATAATCATTACTTGGAAGCACAACTGGAAATCTCGATGAATAAATTTAGAAATTTAAATAAACTCTTTAACTTCGGAATAATAAACTCTTCAGAACCAAGAGAGAACCTTTTAGTCCAGTGCTTTGCAACTGGTGTGCTGTGTCAAAGTCTCTTTCGTAATTAGAGGAGAATAAAGAAAATCGATGGAACAGTAAAACTGCGTTCGTGATCTTTTGGCTTCATCTGTAAAGGCATCGGTCAAGGAGCTTTCTCTGAAGGCATGAGAGGAATTTATAGACCTCAAGAGCGATCGCACTCTGAACCTTAAGTTCAGTGAGGTGCCAAACCTGCTGCTGACCCATCTAGCTATCGGCCAATATCTCTGCCATATATGACATGGAGGTTGTTCGAGTGTGTCCTTCTCGCCAGGCTCTCTCCATAGGTAGAGCCCAACTTTTCCAAGGAACAAGCAGGCTTCAGACCTGATATTAGCTGCACTTACCACCCACATTGAGGCTGGCTACCAATGCATGCTCACGAAAGGTGGTGCACTAATTGACTTTTCATCGGCGTATTATATGGTATGGCTCCAGAAAGTTACACCACCTCCAGAAAGTTTGCCGACACAGATTATCTTTCCCTTGCTTCCCAAGCAATCAACCTTGAAGATCTCAGCAGTACGCTGCCCTGGGAGTTAAAGGTAACGGAGCAATACTTCATCGACTGGTGCATCTGCTCAAACCAAACTAAGACGATAGTTACTGCCTGTTTAACAGCAAACTCCATGTTTCCTTTTGTGGAAAACCAATCAAGAACGAACCACAACCCAAATACCTTGGAGTCATGCTTCACTGCAGCCTCATGTTCCACGAACACTGAAAACAGGTCACAGAAAATATCAAGACCAGGGTAAACATCTTCTTCTTCTCCTCCTCCTCCTCTTCCCTTTATAATGGGTGAGGTCCGATGGCACTAAGCTCCTGTCCTGCATTGACCTCGAAACGCCTCCATTCCCCTCTGTCTTCAACCAACTCTCTCTATCCTCCAACCACCCCCACCTTACCGATACTGATAAACATCATCTGGAAACTAACAGACACCAGGTGGGGATCAAGTGCACGCACTCTTTACACCCTTGGTTGTGTACTCTGCTGTTCTCCTGTTTGGCCAGAGAGCAGCCACACAAAACACTTGGAAACTGAACTGAAAACACCGTTGCGGATAATCAGCGGTACAATGAAATCAACACACGTGCAATGACTCCCAGTCCTATCTAACATCTCACCCCCTGATGTGCGCCAGAAGAAAAGAATGCTTAGAGAGTTTGAGCCGTTTTTCAACAACATTTTCAACAACACACCCGTTTACAACAACACAACTTTGTGAAGTGAGCCTCTCAACATTAACACTTATCAAGAACAACAAGTGGTCATACTAAAGATCTTGGATCAGGAGCTTCGTGTAACCCTTTCTAGCATAGAGCCGAACATCAAGTACCTCGGTTCCTCGAGACATCCACAAGTCTATCACTCGTGCCAAATGAAAGTTCAGGCCTCCCATTTCTCACTTGATTTCAAAATAAAACGTCAAATTAATTTATATCATTGTTTGAAATATTTTGTACATCACTTGAAATATTTAATTTGCTCATGCACTGTTTGATATAATTTGCTCAACTAGGTAAAAAAGGGAATTTTTACTCTTCCTTCCAATGACCAATGGGTGATGAAAACATAACAGACAATGAAGTGAAAAAAATATGGCTTGGAGTGCCGTGAGGATCGAGCAAACTCAAAAATGTGCCGCAAAATAATAAAGGTTGAGAAGCACTGGACTAGTGCTTTCAGTTGATCTTTTTTCTCAGGTTAAGGTAATACTGGAGATTTGTTACAAAAGTGTCCTGCCGTAAATGTATGCTGTGAAGCACAGTTCAGAAATCAGATAATTATCTGTGCATTCTGAAATTGGAGAATTTTTTTTTTTTTTTTAATTGTTTATATACAGAATCGAGGCTCGTGTAAGAGCTAACACATTGAACATGAAAACGTGCACACATAAAACATGCGATGAAGGAGCGGGAGACAAGAGAGGGAGAGAGGGAAGCACATAAGCACAACAACAGAAGAGAACAGGGACGTCGATGGATCTGTGTAAGGGGGAGGGCTGGGGGAGGAGGGAAGGGTACACGGTATAAAGCAAATGAACACTTCTAGGCATTTCAGGAAAGAAGTTGGGGATTTAAAGAGGTGGATTTGGGGTGTTGTGGAAGACGACGTTGCACCGATGATATGGAGTCGGGGTGTTTCCCATTCAAATTCCACGTGAACTCGGCCACCCAAACCAAGTTCTCTCCAAACTCTCTGCCGATGGCATCCAAGGCCAACTCCCCACATGGCTTACTGACTTCTTCTACTCTCATAGCCAATGTGTGGCTCTCAACGGAATCCTTTCATCGCCTCTCCCCATCAAGGCTCGTAACGGTCTATTCCCTCAGTAGAACGGATTGGCCTAGATCACGTGAGTGGTTTGGGCGGTTCTGCTGTTGAATTAGGGGGCCCCGGGCGATCCACCCGGGCGTTGGTCTGGCTCAGGCCATTGGTCCCGCCCTTACCTAGGAGAAGCGAGCCGAGAGGCGTACGTGGCAATCCTAGGGAGGTTTATTTTTCGGCCCTCAGGGGATCTTAGGATTCTCTGGGGGACGAGCTAATCCCATTACTTACTAACTATGAGGGAGAAACCCAACCTTTTCCCTCTTTCCTATATGTTTTTGGGGTATGCGCATGCGGACAACTTATGTTGTTAGGCTGACTCAGTAATGAGTCAGACCCCAGAATTCTGGGGTGGCAAATTGGAGGGACGCCTGAAAAGGTTAACCCGCAGCTTAGGCTGTGAAATCACCAAGCTAAGTGATTCTTAAATCACCTTAAATCAATCATCTTAAATCACCAAGCTAAAATCCCCCCCCCCCCCCCCTTCACATGCCTCCCCCCCTTCACATGCCTCCCCCCCAAAGCCCTCTCCCTCCCACAGATCTCTCGATGTCTCCATGTCTCTCGGTCCCTGCTCTCAAATGTTGTGTTTGTGTCCTTCCCCCTCTCTCCCCATCTTGTCTACCGCTCCCGATGTTATTTGTTTTATGTGTCTGTTTGTCTTTCTGTGTGATTAATGTTCGCTCTTTCACGAGCCTCGATCTTGTATACAAAAAAAAAAAAATACAAAATACAAAATACAAAAAAAAATACAAAAAAAAAAAAAAAAAAAAAGGCTGGAATGCCCCTAAGCGGTGGTCTGGGCCCAGTCCGTTTCCTTTTCATCAATGATCTCTCTGACTCTGGAAAATCCTCTATCTATTTGATTATTTCTCCACCATCTCCTGTGACATCCCTCGTCCTTCAGACAGGCAGGATGCAGCCTCTTCCCTCTCTTCAGACCTTGATAAAAATCACAAACTGGTCAAACACTTGGAATATGTCTTTCAATCCTGACAAATAAATCTCATACTACCACTATGTCATTATCTATATCTATTTCAGAAAAGACCAGCTGGAAAACCCTTCAATCTACTTTTTTAACAAACTTCTTGAGGAAGTACAGTCACTCAAACTCCTCAGTTTCATTATTAGGCATGATCCTTCTTGGACAAGCCACATTTCAAAGTTAACTTCCATCCTGCATCGTACAAAGTCCCTCATTGGCACTCCTGAACTCCTGTCCACTTACAGGGTCCTTATCCTTAGCCTGATGGAGTACTGCAATCCCATCTAGGATGGCTCCCCTGCCTCACTACTTGCTCAGCTTAATGCTGTGGAAATGAAAGCCTTCAATATTTGGGGAATCTTCTATGACGAAGCAGAGTCTATGGGCCTATCACTTTCCCATCGCAGACAGTCAATGGTCTCTCCATCTTCTCCACCTCCATTTTGGTCTTGCACATTCTGCTCTTTCCATGCTTTGTCCACCCCTTCTGGTCAACTCTCAAAATCCAGAATCATGATTCACCTCCACTCTTTCATTCCTCTTTTTTTCCTGCCTCTGGAACAAACTCCCACACTTTCTTCAATCCCACTCCTCCCTCAAGGTCTTCTAGACACTTGTTCACCACCATCTCAGATCATCCTGTTACGTGCTCCTCCCCGACCCCCTGGTCACGGTGTACCTCCGAGCCCCGAGAGGAGTCACGGCAGAAAAATGTGTTATTCTGTGTGTCAAAGATCAAGGGAGAAGCCACCCCAATTGTTACTCACAAACAAATATTGTATTAAGATCACACAAGAATAACAGTTCAACAACAATAGTATTGAAAAGTACAGTCAATATGTCCTATGATGGTACCATCAGTTGTGTAATATATAACTCACTGTGCTCCAAGTGAGTGAAACAAGAACATTCCCCAATGTCTCTTATTCCCGGCTTCAAGACGAAGTTGATTCGCTCCAGCAATCGCCAGAACGATGTCCAATCGAGACCAGAATCCCGTGCGGATGGCAAGCACAGTCACACAGCCCAAAGCTGCACAAAGGCGCCCTCAAGGCGACTGGGAAATCCAAAGGCGCCCTACAGGCGACTGAGAGATCACACCCTCGGGTATTGGACGAAGTAACCTTCAAAAAGCCACGTCACGCACATGCCCCAGATCGACGTCTGAATGCGGTGGAGATGGTCGAAAAGAGACGAAAACCGCGAGCGAAGCACAAGTCCTGCGCGAGTCAAAATGGCGGACGACCCGGTCTCGTGGCGCACGGCACGGCGATGATTCTCTCCTGAATCGATCGCAAAACCTGACACGCGGGTTGACTGGTCACAGCGATGACAACTCTGTCGTAGGAATCCCTTTCCCAGAAACCCGAAAGTTCGCAAGTGACTCTGGCTCGCCAACGTTCGCTCCAGACCAAGCAGCCGCTATGCTTCTTGTCCGACCTCTCTCGCTCCGCCCTCTTTCTTTTTCTTCGTTGTCCGATTCCCGATCCGGTTTCCTGTTTCTTTTAACATTAACTTTTTTACCTTTTGAAAACAGTTAATGAACAATAAACCTTTTGAACACAATAATAGTACATGGAATCAGAAATATTTACAGTGGATGAAAACCACCACAACGGAAGTGACGAATCCGTAACACATCCCCAATCCAAAACAAATGATCTTTTCTACCCCGTTAATCACCCATCCCCAAGCCCACCTGAGAGATTCCTTCTGTATCCATCTTGTACACCCTTATCCACCGCTCCCCTACTCTGCTTTCCTCCCCACACCCATTGTTTGTCCAAGTTTCCCTCTATTTTGGCCTTCAACTCTGCTGTTGGTGTTCCACCCACTCTCTACTGTCCTGACTCTTTCAGTGTACTAGCTCTTCCACGAGCCTTGACCTTCTATACAAAATAGTGGGAATTAGCAAGGATAATGTTTTGATAGCATGGCATGCAAAATTACTTCATTTTCACGAGTTTATAAAAAACAAATACATCTTGATCCTGCAATATTGGTGGAAAATAAAGATCGTCAATGATGCCGCCAAAACACTTGCCCCAGCACTATGGTGTGCCCGATATAAACACAGTAGCCAATAATTGTAATTCATGTTATCCTGAAGAACAATAGATCTCATTTTGAAAATGTCGAGTTATTAAAGCACATTACAAAACTCCCTTATTTATATGAATAATTGAGGTATAAAAAAAACCCATCCAGGAAACTTCACCATGTGAAAACCAAAAGCTCAATAGACATGGGAATGAGCATAAACTCATTGAAGCACTTAGTGTTCAAGATCTCACATAACCTTACAAACAGAGACTATTCAAAAAAAAAAAAAAACGCAAAGAGAAGGAGTAAGTAATCTCCTGTTGCTCAAAAGGTTGTTTCTTCTTCAGTCAGACAAACCCAGTGTGTGGAAACGACGTACGTCACCAGCAATAAGTGGTAAATAACATATTTAAACATTTATAGTGCAAAACTGGTTAGAGAAACAGCCAATTGAGGCAGCATGCACTGGCAACATGTAATATATAGAAATAATGTTTGCTTTGTGGATTCTTACCCTTCGCACAAAGCGTATTCCTCTGGATCTGCCACCCCGCGAGGAGGTCCCCGAAATCGCCATTGAGCTTCCATCTCCCCAGCCAACACTGCCATCATGACAGGAAGCAAACAGCTAAAAATATATACATTGATACTTAGCAAATATATGTCTGTTTAACACCTGTGTTGGTTGGCGGGGTTTCCTAGGGTGTGATAAATGCTAAACTACTTTTCCTAAAATTAAAAGTGAACAACAATTCTGTTAACACTCACTTTTACTTGCGATTACGTGTTAACCAGTAGAGCTTTAACAAAGGTGCAAGTTCTAATCGAGGACACAGCCCCAAACAGCTTAAAAAATGGCGTGTATATTTTACATTTATAAATAAGTAAACAAATAAACAAAACAAAAAAATGTCATGCATAGTTCAATACTTGTGAAATCCTTAAAATAAGTTGTTGAGCTTTGGCTTATGTTGACCTTAAAATAATTGGTGGTTGAATTCAGTGGCCTGACATGCAAATCCTCTTCAAATTTAAAGTCAATCAGGTGAAAATTGACAATTTTAGAAATTTGGCCTATATGTTAACCTCAAAAATAATTGGTCGTTAAATTGGCAGACTTGACGTGCAAATCCTCTTCAAATTTTAAGTCAATCAGATGAAAATTGATTATTTTTCAGATTAAATTTGATGATTTCAAAAGTTTGACTTTGTGACCTCAAAAATAGTTGCTTTCCTAATTCAGTTACCCAATATGCAAATCCTGTTCAACTTTCAAGTCAATCGGTCCATGAAAAATGACCGTTTTAGAAATTTGACCTCAAGATGATCTTTGACCTCAAAATCAATAGGCTTCTCAGTTGGGACTCTCTACAACTTGGTAAAGTTTCATGACTATACGTTTAGAATTGCGACATGTAGGCAATTGACAAACAGACAGACAGAATAACACACACAACCAATCAATATACGTAGTTGAAATTTTTAAAATTTTCACAAGTAACAAATTTGCAAAGGTAAAAGGTATATAAATAAATAACTTACGATGGTATGTCAGTCTTGGTGATCGTAAGAATATATAAATAAATAATCCAAAGTCGTGTGCTGGCAGTGGAGATAATGGTGTATATAAATAAATAAATCATCCAAAGTTACGTGTTGGTAGTGGAAATAGTAAAGGAGTAAGTAATGTCCTGTTGCTCAAAAGGTTGTTTCTTATTCAGTAAAGTAAAGGAGTAAGTAAAGTAAAGTAAAGTAAAGTAATTAAAGTAATTATAAAACAGGAGTGTCTGTCTGTCCGTCTGTCCGTCTGTCCGTCCCTAAACTACTCCCTCAGTTTTGGGGCTAGCCTCGCCAAACCTCCTGTGGAACGTTTTGGGGTCCCAGCAGATGTTGTAAGGTAGGGTTCTATGGCATGCATTTCATGGCATTCAAAATGGCATTCTATGGCATTCAAAATAACAAGGGTTCATAAATTCCTCAAAAAAATTGATTTTAAAATTGACTCGATACCGAGATGCTCCGAATCCGGAAGTGAACACATGACAATAATGAGCTCGTTTGATAATACTGTATATCAATACAATCGTCATTTAACACAGTATTTTGTTGTAGTATCAAATTATGATTGGAATGTTTGAATTTCCAACCGTGCAGAACTGCTCCATATCCGGATATAACGTCAGCATGGATTAAATATTTGTTTATGTCACGAGTGTTGGTAAAGGTTCATTTTTTATATTTATGCCCTTTAATTTGTGATTGGAGTTATGCTGTTTGGAATGAAAAGAGATATTGAGTTCAAATGAATGAGGAAATGACATGAGGGTTTCTACTTTCTAACTGTGACATTCGCGGATCGCCATATGCAGATTCGCCATTGACTGTGTATAAGACAATTCAAACAGGGTGCGTTTCACGAACCTGCAGTGCAAGTCCTTCACGAACCTGCTGTCCATGCTTGATGGTCGACTACAGGTGGCACAGGAATGTGGAATTTATTGGTTCATGGTTTCCCATTCACCATTTCCGCATTGTTTGCTTGCTTTCAGCTCCCCACCCATGCATGGCACGGGTACCTCGCTCGTGTGCATATAATACATATATATACATATACAGTATATATATATATATATAATATAATCCAAAGTCTCGTGTTGGTAGTGTACATAGTGAAGTGTATGTGAATAAATAAGTAAATAAATAAATACAGAACTTTTTGAACAAATCTGCATTCCATGTTTCCACTCCCCTCCCATTCCTTCATCAATTTCAATAACCCCAACCATTCAAACATATCCCCGACAGGTAATCTACTACATAAGAGAGCCGTTGGTCTGTATGTGTCTGTCTGTGTGTGTCACCATTTTTCTCAGAGATGGCTGAACGGATCTTCGTCAAACTTTCAGAGGTTCATCAGTGAGTGCCTGCGAGTGTTTTAAGCCAAAAAATATTTCCCCCCCCAAAAAAGTTCATTTTTTTTTTTTTTTTAATCGCTCTATTGTGCCTAAGCCTTTTTGATTAATGACAGTTATACACAAGTACACATTCGCATAAATAAATACAAAAAAATCACCAGACATTTGAACACAAATAATAAAACGATTCCGGAAGCAGTCAAAGTTGGTGATAATGCTTCTTCTTCTTCTTCTTCCTGAACGTCATCAAACTTAACTCAGAAACATGATGAACAGCACATTCAGCAACATATATTCAACGAAAAAGGTAATATGATGATTTGACATTTGTGATGGCTTCTGATTTGGATGTAATTGCTTTTCCATTATATTTGCCCTCATTTCAAATATGTTAATGTTTCTTTTTTGCTTGAGCAACGCCGGGTACTCCAGCTATAAACGCTTTTATACTTTACTCGGGGTACAAATCCAAATAAAACTTTGTCTGGGGGGTAACATAGGCTATGTGGCCGCAGCCTCATTCGGGGGTGTGGGTGACCGGGAGAGGGGCGTAAATTCTCTATGTAAATGTGTACCGTGTAGCGCCACCTGGTGATGGTGGCAGAGGGTGTTACAATTTCCTTTTTTGCCTGTGCAAAACTGAGGTTAAAGCACTCTTTGCATGGGAAAGTTTTTCCTCCTTCCCTTCTCCCCTCCCCCCCCACACCCCCCAAACAGAGGGGCCTGTCAAAGCCAACGCCCCCCCCCCCCCCTCCCCAGGCAATGCCGGCTACTCCTGCTAGTCAGAGATAAAGCGAAATGGAACCCCAACTTCAAAAGGAACAAACACCAAAATGACCTCAGTAACCTGGTTTATGAAAGAGGTAAAATCAATGATCAACATTTGTCATCACAAAATAACATTTTTTTAAAGAGAAAAAAAATGTTCTTCAATTATTAAATCTGCCTTAACACACATTTTTACATCGCCAATGTGAGTTTTGAAATTCACATTAAAATATAAATTTGTTTGTGGAAGACAGAAGCTTAAGTTTGGTTATTCATTGACACGTGAGTCGACACATGCAAAACAACAGAGCGACAGTTTGTAGATGAGTCGAGATTCTAACCCAGGCTAGATAGCTTGAAGGTGAGTACGAATAACTCTTAGCCATCCTGCCAACACAACAACAACAACAACAACAGGCATTTTAAGGCCATTTCCCTGCAAGAGCGGGGGTTAGCCTTGCGGTCCCCATGACAATCTTCTCCATTTTGCCCTATTTTTTGCATCTCTCCTTGTTAACCCCCTTGCCCGCATTTCTTCTTCGACCATCTTTAGCCAAGTCTTTCTCGGTCTTCTCCGTCCTCTACTTCCTTCTACATTCATTTCCATCACTCTTCTCAACCAGTCACTTTCATCCTTCCTCAACACATGACCAAACCATCTCAAACTGTTCCTCTTCACAGCATCAATCACAGGCTCTATTCCCATCATCTTTCGCAATTCATCATTTGTCTTCCTCTCTCTCAACGATACTCCGCACATCCGTCGAACCATTCGCATTTCCACCCTTTCCAGCCTTCGTTGCTGCTCTACGTTCATTACCCATGTCTCGCTCCCATAAATCATAACACTTCTCACACATGCAGCATACACCTTTCCCTTCAGCTTCAACGACACTCCCCTCATCATCAGCACGCCACTCAGTTCCCGAAACTTCTTCCATGCACATCTCACTCTAGCAACCGTTGCCGAGTCTGGTCCACCTTCTCCATTCAGCATGTCTCCGAGGTAGCAAAATGTTTTCACACCTTCCAGCTTCACGCCGTCTCCAAGATCCAACTCAACATTTCCTCCATCTGCAGCTCCCTCTGTGCACACCTTACATTTGAATGTAGCTCCCACACTGGTTAATGACCCTCTCAGACCACTACATTTTTGATGAACCCACGCATCCTGCCAACACGACGGAATACAGATCTATAAATGTATGTGGTGATAAGTAGGCCATACCATTGTTTTGAGGAAATTGCAAATTCTATCGACGATTACCGCAAAACTGCTCCATTTTGAAGAAAGCAATTCGTTTTCTTTTGTTACCAAAATGAAAGGGAACATGATAAGGATGAGGAGATTTTTGTCGAGTAAATTATTCTGCAAAAAAACCCCAGCGCCGATATGAGCAAGGAACACCAAGGCATGACGTCTTCTCCTTCTTTACAGTAATGAGCATTAGCATCAATTTCTAGCCAATACGGTTTTATACTTTCCAATAAAAGGTGTCAAAAAATTTGCTCTTCAAATGTAAAATATATTTGCCACAATTTATCAGTGAAACAAGCATTCTGAGTATTGCGCTGCAATACATGTCCCCTATCGGCAGTCTGTCGTCCAGAAAACTGTTGTGGAAATTCCCAAAGTTCAAAGTGCCATAACTTTGTCAAAAATGATCGAAACGTCGTGAAGTTCGAACTTGATCTGTAACTTATCATGAGGAAACCATGTACCAAGTTCGAAATCATTAGCATTAAGAGTTTAGAAAAAAAGTCCGGAAAACTGTTCTTTGCGTGACGGACTGACAGACGGACAGACGGAGGGACGGAGTGCAAACCTATAGTCCCCTCCGGTGTACACCGGTAGGGGACTAATAACAACAAGGGAAATGCAACTCAATTGTGTACGCAGCCCGGCATGAAAGAGCCTTTTATAAAATAAATTTTAAATACAAGATTCACATTTATCAAAGAGCAAGGTGACAGACTGTAAAAGGTAACAGACAGACCGACAGACAGACAGACAGACAGACAGACAGACAGACAGACAGACAGACAGACAGACAGTGGACAAAACAAGCAAGGGGATGAATGAACATGAAAAGAGGTGAGAGAAAGAGGAAGAGGAGAGGGGAGGGGAGGGCACAGGGTAACCTGCACACAGCATACAAGAGGGCTGGGTTAGGTAAGCTTCATGGGGTTAAAAAAGACAGAAGGTAGAGATGGAGGATGATATGAAATAGTGGTGTACTGCCTGATTGAAGCCCTGGAAGGAAGAGTGGGAGAGCACAGCCTCTAGAAGACAGTGCCACACGTGGGAGAAAAGTGCAACAAAAGAGCTGAGGTGCACGATTAAGCCTGGATATTAGGAATTTCATCAGGATGAGGTTACTAATAGGATGGGTGAATCCTGGAGTTGCTCGATCGAGCACGTACCTCCGCCTCCACCACAAATATTGAATCAGTTTGTTCTCATCACCGACCCAACTCATCCACCAAGTTTAGTCCGAATCCATACACAACCTTTTGAGATATCGTGCTATATATAATTTCTGCCCCAAGCTCTCAATGGTGAAGAATCACTCAAAGAATTGTCATATCCAGATCTGGATCTTCACCAAAATGAAATCAATTTGTCGTCGTCACAAATCAAACCTCTTCACCTCTCCACCAATCTCTATACACCTTCTATAGAGGAGGTGATTATGGCCTGGAAACCCCTAAGCAGTAAATTGGATGTAAACCTTGGGTGAGGGGTGTTATCTATGTTATTACCTCAGTCACCAATGGTGGACGGAGGTTATGTATTCACCTGTTTATTTTTACGTGCGGAGGATATCGAAAAATGTTGTGGACGGATTATGACAAAACTTGGTGGACGAGTTGGGTAGGTAACAACAACAACAAAACAACAACATGCATTTTAAGGCCATTTTCCTTGCGAGAGCAGGGGGTTAGCCTTGCGGTCCCCATGACAATCTTCTCCATTTTGCCCTATTTTCTGCATCTCTCCTTGTTAACCCCCTTGCCCACATTTCTTCTTCCACCATCTTTAGCCAAGTCTTTCTCGGTCTTCCCCGTCCTCTACTTCCTTCTACATTCATTTCCATAACTCTTCTCAACCAATCACTTTCATCCTTCTCAACACATGACCAAACCATCTCAACCTGTTCCTCTTCACAGCATCAATCACAGGCTCTATTCCCATCATCTTTTGCAATTCAGCATTTGTCTTCCTCTCTCTCAACAATACTCCGCACATCCACCGAACCATTCGCATTTCCACCCTTTCCAGCCTTCGTTGCTGCTCTACATTCATGACCCATGTCTCGCTCCCATAAATCATAACACTTCTCACACATGCAGCGTACACCTTTCCCTTCAGCTTCAACGACACTCCCCTCCTCATCAGCACGCCACTCAGTTCCCGAAACTTCTTCCATGCACATCTCACTCTAGCAACCGTTGCCGAGTCTGATCCACATTCTCCATTCAGCATGTCTCCGAGGTAGCAAAATGTTTTCACACCTTCCAGCTTCACGCCGTCTCCAAGATCCAACTCAACATTTCCTCCATCTGCAGCTCCCTCTGTGCACACCTTACATTTGAATGTAGCTGCCACACTGGTTAATGACCCTCTCAGACCGCTACATTTTTGATGAACCCACTCAGCGCACATTGTACATTGAATGGAGTTCACTCCGACATCCTTCCTGCACACAGCACATGGCCACTTCCCAGTTCTTTCCACCTCACCACATGCTTTAAAACTTGCCATCACCTTCGTCATTCCTATATTCACCTTCAGACCTTTTGTCTCCATACATTCCTTCCACTTGTTCATCTTTTCCTTCAGTCCATCCATACTTTCCGCAATCAACACCAGATCATCTGCATACAACAACTCCCACGGTAAACCCTCCTTTACGTTCTGAGCCAGCACCTCCATCACAGCTACAAATAGTAGTGGACTTAGTACCGACCCCTGATGCACTCCCACCTGCACCTCAAACTCACCACTGTTCCCGTCCTTCGTCCTTACAGCTGTGCGCGCTCTTTTGTACATTGCCTTCACTACTCTGATCAACCATTCCTCCACTTCTAACTTCCTCAATGCCCATGTCAATACTTCGCGTGGAACCCTATCGAATGCTTTCTCCAGATCAACAAACCCAAGAAACAACTTCTTCCTCTTCTCCATGTACTTCTCCTGCAACTGCCTCACAACAAAGAGCGCATCTGTCATTCCTCTTCCTGGCATAAATACAAGCTGCATTTCGTCGATCTTCACCTTCTTCCTTATCCTCCTCTCCAACACCCTTTCCAATACCTTCATTCCATGCTCCAATAACTTTATTGCTCGGTATGAGCCACACTCCAGAGGGTCACCTTTCCCCTTGTATAGAGGGACGAGGGTACTCAGTTCCCAATCCACTGGAATGTGGCCTTCTTTCACCACCAGATTACAGATCTCTGTCATTCTCTTCACACCCCAACTTCCTGCTGCCTTCAACATATCTCCCACAACTCCCGTCGGCCCTCTCGCTTTTCTAGTCTTCATTGCTTTTATCGCTTCCTCAACTTCCTTCTCAGTTATCTTCTCTGCCGGTCCTAAAACTGGGTTACTCTCTATGTTGCCATCCCATTCATTCTCTGTATTCAACAGCATTTCCATATATTTTTTCCATCTTCCTTTAATTCCATCTGGGTCCTCAACGATTTGTCCCACTTCATCCGTCAAGCAACTCACCCCCATCACATCACACCTCTCTTTCGCTATCCGCTTTGCAATCCTGAATACCACTCTCTGACCCTCTTCCGAATCCAAGCGTTCTCCGAACATTTTCCTACATGCCTCCTGCGCCTTTGCCACCTCTTTCTTGGCAGCCTTCTAACTTTCATGCTCTGCTTTTTCTGCTCCCGTACCCTTCGCCTTCTGCCACTCCATGAACTTCTTCTTCTTCTCGTCAATCCTCTTTCCAACTTCATCATCCCACCACCATGTTTCCGAGTGCCTCGGTGGTCCTTTTGTCCATCCACATACCTCACCAACGGCTCCCAACAGACTATCTTTCATTGACATCCAACCACGTTCAAGCTCAACCACATCATCCTCTGCCCTACTCAGCCTCTCTTTTAATGCCTCCCTTATTGTCACCTCTTTCAACCTCCACACCTTCATTCTTGGTTGGTACTTCACCCGCCGAGCTCTCCTCGCACCTTTCACCCTTACGTCGCAGACAACCAAGTGGTGCTGTGAAGTGGTGGTGGCTGTGAAGTGGCTGTGAAGTGGTCCTCCTCCCCCGGGATCACCTTTGTGTGCCGGAGGTGCCCCCTATCTCGCCTACGCACCGTCAGGTAATCAACGGTTGTCGTCGACCCACCTGTCGTGTATGTAACAAGCTTATTATCCCCTTTCTGGAACTGAGTATTACAAATCAACAAATCAGCTCCATCAGCAAACTCCAAAATCCTTTCACCTTCTCCATTTCTCACACCATATCCGTAACCCCCATTAACTCCCTCAAAACCGTCCATACTCCTTCCCACATGTCCATTTAGGTCTCCTCCTACCACAACAACTTCCTCATCTTTCACGTTTTCCATCAGCTTCTCTATCGCACACCAGAACTTGTCCTTCTCTTCATCGCCCCGACCAACCTGCAGAGCATATCCCGAGATGACGTTCACCAAGAGGTTTCCAATCATCCTTTTCACCATCATCAACCTATTACTCACTCTCGTCACACTCACCACACTGTCTACAAACTCCTCAGAAAACAGGACACCAACACCATTCACGCCCTCCAGGCACCCTTGCCACACAAACTTGTATTTCTGTCCCTGCCTACCCTTCACCATTCTCACACCACTTCCCTTCCATCTCGTCTCTTGCACACAACATATGTCCACTCTTCTTCTGACCAATACTTCCACCACTTCTCCTGATCTCCCTGTCATTGTCCCTACATTCCATGTCCCAAACCTCAGAAACAGATCTCCACTTCGGGCTGTACCCTGCCCATATGTAGTTGTAATTGTCATGGTTCTCTTTTTGAGGAAATGTTTTTATGGCCGGATGCCCTTCCTGACGCCAACCCTCTTTGTCGCCTCTTACGACACGCAGGGATACGGTGTACCTATTCTAACCAGGGTACACACCAGGATGGGTAGGTAACAAGAACAAGCCAATTTGATTATGGTCCAGATCCAGTTCCAGATCCAGATCCAGATCCGGATTGAGGTCCGGATCCAGGTCCGGATCCAGGTCCGGATCCAGGTCCGGGCCTGGATCCGCATCCAGATCCAGCCTATCAATGGGATACAAAACGTAAACTGCTCAGCCTGGCGGAGGTATGCGCTCTACCGAATGCTGTTCTAGTTTCTTACCCTATCCTTGCTTATTGCTTGTCATTTGCAAGTAGCAACTGATCCACAAGTATATTGAAGGTTTTGCAGAGTAATGTACAGCAAAGGTGTTATCACGTCAGTATGATAGGAACAGCAAGTAACACTCACGTTTTGGTATCGTGGGACAGGACGATTCAAAATTGCTCGCATCACCCTGTTGGTAACACAAAAGTATCGTAAGCTTTTTTTTTTTAGCAACGTCGGAGGTATAAAGAAGCCATTTGTTGATGATTCACATTCATAGTGGCAAAGGGCCCAGGTTAAGCAGGCTCAAACCGAGGCAACCACCTGCACGTATCACATGCAACGACATCCTCAGGTATTCGAACCATTCACCATCATGAAGCATGCGTCTGTTTTACAACACCTACCAATGTGCAACTTAAAACACAGAAATGCTTAAAGCAGATCTATTCTCAACAACCCCAGCATCAGAACACTGGGGAGACCTTCACCCCAAAGAGCAACGTACTCGTGGAGTACAACTTGCCTTGATTTGCACTTCAGATGCATCCTGTACGGAATAATTGTTTCCATCTTCTTTGGCAAGGACTTCCCTTTGGGTATGATCACATTGAAAAGGTTGTCCATTCATGCCTTCCGTATCCATCCCATTCCCCACCTTGTCCCGGTCACCGAACAGCTGCACACGACTCGCCCCTTCCTTTGCGAAGGCCTCGATGTCCTGGTGGCCATCACAACATACACATGGTGGCTCCTGCTTGCCAGTGGGCACCTTTAATCCGCGGGCCGCCTGCCCTGGCCGTTCCGTCCCGTTTCCCACCAGCGATGGCATTCCTTCCAGTTGGCCCTGCTTTATAATTTTTTGGGCCGCCACCACCACCACCTAGCAAACACAACAAAACTTCAGGTATGTGGCAAATTCATGCAAAGCCGCTATCGAAGCATGAAGTGACGTCATTTTTCTATTGTAAGGGTCAGCTAGCTACACGTTGGAAACTTTTTAGTCGAAAGTGGACACAACTCCACCCACTGGCAATCTTCTTCTTCTTCATTATTAACCCCGAACCTCGCAGTCCTCCTCGTCCTCCCCCCCCGATGATTTGTTGCCTTTAATTAAACAATTGCGCAACAACAGCTGGAAAGTTAAACAAGTTAACCGAGTGGACACTTTACCAAGTGGAACATCTCGCAAGTCATAACGACGTGTTCAACAACGACCAGATTGTCCTTTGGGTGGAGGTGTCCGTTTACTAGAACACCTTTCCTCCTCACCATCCTCCCAAGACGCCCCGAAACCAATGACAAACTGCGGTTTCACTAACAGTAACACTTACAAACTACGATGTAACACTCGATATCAGAGTGAATCTTTCCGATTCGAGGTTCACGACCGTGCAGAGGACACGACCCGTGTTCGTTGTATGGCCAGGGGGTCGATACGCGGAGGCCTTGTGACGGTGTTTTTAATTGAGACGTACCGATAAGGACGTCACCCTCAACAGCAGGACTCCATCTTCAAAAAGGTACTTCCTGCCGAGCGCAAAGCACTATGGGGGAACAACGTGCCTGCTTCGCTCAGATCTACTGAATCTATACACTCCACGTAAGGAAAATCTCTCAATTAGACTTGTGTTGTTTTCTTTTATTTCCTCCTCCTCCAAAATAAATGTGACTTAATAATAAGAAAAATGTATAAACTCTGGAGAAAAAAAATATAAAAAATTCTTAACTGGATATTCAGAGCTTTTTCACTTCGTACCCGCTTGATTTATTTTACTTACAAATATGTATGAATTTTATTTGCTTCTTAACCATATATTTATTATATATGTTAAGGAGAGGAATTTTTTATTGTTAAAATTTAAATTGCGAAAATAAAAAAGGAGGTTGGCCGGAGGCTGGTGGAAAGAGGGTGGGAGCTGACTCTGAGGGGAAGCGGTATTTATACGTACAGTACAGTACAGTATATGGGTATGAGAAAAGGGGGCGAGGCAACATTCCTCCAGATGTGTATACATAATAAATAGATTTCCCTCGGAAATTTTACACGGGCTATACTGTATATTGATTGGGGATTTGGGGTTGGCAGAAGAGTCTGAAGAGAGGTCTGCGCACTCGCCTCTGAGCTGTCTATCCCGCGTTTGAATCTTGACCCAGACCCAGTTATAAACTCTCACCCTGGTGTTTTGCAGGCTGGGCGATCGATGAATCACTATGTGCGCGCCGGCCATCGGATGTGTGTTAAACGCGGTATGTATGGCGTCTGCTGGCATTAGTTGGTGGACGTTAAAGATCCTATGGTGAGCAGAGGAGCTACCCCTGCACACGTAAGCAGAGTGTAGGCCCTTAGACTTCTTCTTCTTCGCATAAGTATTCTTCCTCTTCTTCTTTTTAAAGATATTTAAGTGCCGCGAGGCTCTATACACGCCACGCCCCCGAACATAACTGCGGTGAAACAAGGAGTTTTTGGGAGATCCATAAAACTACATAGGTCTCCCGCTCGCTTTTACAAATCTTAGAACTGCCTTGCAAAGTCGAGGATGCTTCTGGTTTAGATGACCGAAAATGATCGGCAGATCAGACATGCCAATCCCCGCCTCTCGTCTCTAATCTATCTATAATTCCATTAATCTCTGTGTGTATGTGTGTTTGTATGTGTGTATGTGTGTATGTGTGTATGTGTGTATGTGTGTATGTTTGTCTGTGACCGCTGTTTCTCGACAACTACCGGTCCGATATACTTGAAACTTGCCAGGTATATTGCTGGGGACCCGAGGATGTGCCTTTTCAAGGTTTGAAATTAATCGGACAAGTACTTACCGAGCTATGGCGATTTAGCCGTTCGCCGTTCGCTTTGGCGTTGCGAATGGACCAAACCATTGCATGTAAATAGAGGGGGGGGTTCTGTGGTCGTTGCGAATGGACCAAACCATTCATGTAAATAGAGGGGGGGGGTTCTGTGGTCGTTACTGCCACGTGGTTTCAAAGTTTTTTTTTGTTGTTGTTGTTTGCACGCATGTTTTTTTGCACCCACGTACGGGCACGCCCTAGGATGTTTACACACACACACCCCTACACAAATTTTTTTTTTTTTTTTTTTTGGCAAGGAACGGGCACCCACGTACGGGCACGTCCTAGTCTATCTATAATTCCAGTAATCTCTGTGTGTTTGTTTGTTTGTCTGTGACCGCTGTTTCTCGACAACCACGGGTCCGATATACTTTAAACTTGCCAGGTATATTGCTGGGGACCCGAGGATGTGCCTTTTCAAGGTTTCATATTAATCGGACAATTACTTACCGAGCTATGTCCAAAAAACGATTCAACCAATCAGAGAGCAGCGAGCTATCGCGTGTGCCGAACGTGGCGAACACACTCTGCCTCGGATGGCACATTTGAGAGCGTATTCATTTATTTCACGTTTGCAAACTATGTTGCCGCTATGTTGGCGTTAAACTATGTTTTAAAACTAATAAAAACCATTTCATGTAAATAGAGGGGGGCGGGGGGGGGGGTTGTCACTGTACTCGCAAGCCGTTCGCCGTTCGCTTTGGCGTTGCGAATGGACCAAAACATTTCATGAACCAAACCATTTCATGTAAAGCGTTCGCCGTTCGCTTTGGCGTTGCGAATGGACCAAAACATTTCATGGACCAAACCATTTCATGTAAATAGAGGGGGGGGATATAATTTTAGATATATATATAGTACGGGCATGCCCTAGTGATTTTAAATAGGAGCAACGTGGGTGAATCATATATATAGATATAGGTGGCACTCTTGAAACGAGTGGGTTAAATCTTCGGGTTTCCTACAGGTGGCGCAGGTCCCGGTGGGATGACACCCTATCCTGTGAAGGTACAAATGAAGGTGACAGTTGTCCAAATCTTAGCCACCTGGTCTCTGCGGGAAATCCGTTACAGCCTAACAGAGCATGGGGGGGGGGGGGGGTAACCACCGGATTCATCCTGCAACAAAAGCTACCTTTAGTGGTGGTGTCCCACTGGGATTGTCATCTTTTTACAATCTTTTCCTTGAAAAGACGCACAATTTCTGGCGGCCCCAAAGGGATTTGGGTAACACATTCGGATTCGAGCGCACGCTTGACCACAAGGTCGGAGTCCTCGTTCTCCCGATGCTTACATGCGCAATGGGATCCAGCACAGGTTGACGATTGCTCCCCTCCAAATGGCAATTGTAATCAGGTGCAGTACCTCGAGAACCAAGTCAAATCCACATCGTTCCTGGAGAAATTCCAATACCTTTAGTGTGGAGAGGGAAATGGAAAATACTAAGGCACTGAAATCGGTTGAAATTGAAAAGTGGCACAAGGGTGATGGAGCACGGAACAATCAGCACCATGAGACATTGAGACGCCCCAATGAAGGTAGCCGCCAACGTACAGGGACCAGGATGATGGAGGACAGAACGATCCACACTCCGTAGTTCCTCTCTGGCTTTGTGGTCTCACTGATCTTTGAAGTCTCAGCTTCAAAGCATTTTGCTCACAGGGAACTCTCCACTGGAGTCACCCACCATACAGAGGTGACCTGGCCTCACTGCATAGCACAAGCTGCTGCCGTGAAATGAGGCCTTCTATTGCCGCTGCTGCCTTCTTTTCTGGAGCAGTCAATCCATCCTCAACTTTCCTCCACCACCCGAGGTGCCATATTTTGCTCACAGGGAACTCTCCACTGGAGTCACGCCACCGTACAGAGGTGACCTGGCCTCACTGCATAGCACAAGCTGCTGCCGTGAAATGAGGCCTTCTATTGCCGCTGCTGCCTCCTTTTCTGGAGCAGTCAATCCATCATCGACTTTCCTCCACCACCCAGGTGCCACAAATATCTTTCACTTCTCAAAACGTCAGGCTTGCCTGGGAAAATCCTCTCATTGCAGCTTTCTGAGTCAAAAGTCAAAAGCCCTCCTTAAAAACGGCCATACCTTCACCTTCATCATCTGCATCAAAGAAGAGGAGGAAGAGTAAGAGAAGCAGTAATTGTGATTGTAAGTGATTATAGTCAAATGTATTATCGGCTGCACAGTCAAATGCAGGACCCACAACGTCTACCACAAACATCGCAGGTATGGACTGGTCCTTGCGGAGATGGAGGTTGTGATTTCTAGTGATTTATAAGTGATTGTTTACCATTGACGGATGGGGCCAAAAACGACATACATCAATATTTCAAAAGGTTGTGGATGAGTTATGACAAAACTTGGTGGATGAGTTGGGTAGGTGCTAAGAACGAGCGATTAGATTTAGGTTGAGGTCCTGATACAGATCCGGCTTATCAGTGGGATACAAACTGTAAAATGTTCAACCTGGTGGAGGTATGCGCTCTCTGGAATGCTGTACTATTTGTAATATTGTATGGGCAGTTGCGCATATACCAACACAAAATAAGTTTCATTCACTTATCATAGCCCAAAGAAGAGCCTTAAGAATTTGATTTGTACCTTACAAAGCACTCAAGAGATTGGTACAAAAATCATCCCCATTAAAGGAACTCCAGGTCATGAGCTTTGCAGCGGCACTGTTCATGCAAGAAAAATAACAAGAAAACAACATCATGAGAAGAGCAAACGAGCCCATGCAGTCAGAGACCAGGCACCACCATGGAAAGGGAGGCTAAAGGCACAAAGGGAGCACCTGAGAGAAAAGTGAGCAATTTAGGAGAAAAAAAAATGGACATATACAGCAATTTACAAGGGGAAAATCGAAGCGCAAAACTAATGAGGAGAATCCCAAAAATAAAAAACAAATACAAAATTGGAAATAAAGACCTTGAGGTAATGGTTGCTGAAAGCAATCCCAAAACAGAGATGATCGCAAGAAAGATTTAAAAAAAAAAACTGACTAAGTCAACACAGGGACAAAACAAAACCACATATTTGAAAATAACCTGAATAGATTCTCCAGCGAACTTGGGAAATAAAAGCAAAATGTATCAAATCTGCCCCACCAAAGATAAACTTGAAAATTCCTGGAAAGGAATCTGAGAACACAAAAGAACACAACAAGGAGGTGGATTGGATCCAAAACTTGGAGGAAAAAATCTTATTTATGATAGAGCAAACGTATATGGTTATGTCATTATGTATGTCGTTATGTTTATATGCGACGAAAACGTCTTCTTCTTCTTCAAATAAATTTAACATCCTCTTAATTAACCCTCTTAATTACGTTTAGACTGCTGAGACCCCTCAGACCTTTTATGACCCTTTAATTCCCCCAAGACCCTTAAGACCACCAAGACCCCTGAAGACCCAAAATACCCTTCAAGACCCAAAAGACCCTGAAGACCCAAAACACCCTTGACGGCCTAGAGGCTCAAAAGGACCCTGAAGACCCAAAATACTCTGAAGAATCAAAAGACCCAAAATACCCCAAAGACCCTGAAGAACCAAAAGATCCAAAATACCCTTAAATACCCAGAAGACTCTTAAAGACCCAGAGGAAACAAAAGCCGCTGAAGACCCAAAAACCCCTGAAGACACCCAAGATCCAAAGAGCCCGACGACCCAAAACACCCCAAAGACCCAAAATACACTTAAAGAGCCAGAGGATCCAAAATACCCTGAAGACCCAAATGGCCCGAAGACCCAAAACACCATTAACTCAAAACAAAAGACACCAAAAATGGTCAAAGCTACCGATTCCTCTGAAACGATGTGTGGTGAGGTGCGTGGAGCGCGCCGAGTCACGCCAGTACATCGAAAGGAAATGCCTCCAGTGATTTTTAATAAAGAAAAAATAAAACAACACCCAGCAAAAATGCCAAACTATAAATCCTTAAAAAGTTTGGATTGAATTCCAAACTTCTGGTTGAAGCAACTAGATGGCCGACACAATCACTACGTTCGAGCATTCAACAAACATCTCGAAGAGGAGGAGGCCTTGGATGAGAGGTTCTTAGTAGGTAAAACCTTCCTCATTCCAAAGTCTGAAGAGACCCAACTACCTCAAGTATAGACCAATAAATAACCTATCTGCCAACAACGTACAAACTCCTGACAGGAATCATCACAGAAATGATATACCTCACCTCACACAGGAAGGAGGCCTAGAGGCAGAACAGGAGGGATGTAAAAGAGGATGCGACAGAACAATAGACTAGCTCATACTAAACAAGGCCACACCCAAAAACTGCAATACAAGAAGAACAAAATTATCCACATCATGAATAGCCTACAAAAAGCTTTTGATTGTGTCCCACATTCGTGAGTGATAAAATGCATGTGATTGTACAAGATGAACCCTCAAATAATCAAACTCACGCAGAAAGCAATGGAGCTTTGGAATACCAGATTGAGACAGGTGAAACTTCCTTCTATATATCACGGAACTCCGTATTTTTGGAACGACACGTACGGAGGTTTCCATATTTCCATTATCAGAAAAGCATACCGCGATTATAGGGAATTGAGGTGCTATTCCGATGTGCTGATTCGTTTCATAACTCATTTCATCCACATGGGGTGCAATTCTCACGCATCATGACCACAATTATGTGAATTACTCCCCATGGTAGTTTTTATGAGGTATTTTTGTGACACACACACACACACACGCACACACACACACACACACGCACGCACACACACACGCACGCACACACACACACACACACACACACACACACACACACACCTTTGGCCAATGCAATTTCCCACTTGCCTTAACAAATGTTGACTTATTTAAGCAGTTCTGTCTTTACCAAGGTCAGTATTCAGTAATGACAGTGACAGGGGTGAGTGAATGTATTACAAGACAAATCAAACTGAAAAATGAAGGACTGAGAGGTGTTACAGATAACAAGAAACATGATTAGGATTCAGACGTTTTCATATAAAATGATGACAGTGACCTTGGGATTATTATTTAAATCTTGTTTCTCACGGTCTGAGAGTCCTTTAGGTGCTTTTTTGCAAACTTCAAGCGGGCTTTCATGTGTCTTTCACTGAGGAGAGGCTTCCGTCTGGCCACTCTGCCATAAATCCCAGATCGGTGGAGTGTTACAGTGAGGGTTGTCCTTCTGGAAGTTTCTCCCATCTCCACACAGGATCGCTGGAGCTCAGCCAGAGTGACCATCGGGTCCTTGGTCACCGCTATTACCAAGGCCCTTCTCCCCCGATTGCTCAGTTTGGCCAGGCGGCCAGCTCGTGGAAGAGTCCTGGTTGTTCCAAACTTCTTCCATTTAAGAATTATGGAGGCCACTGTGCTCTTGGGAACCTCCAATGCAGTAGAATTTTTTTTTGTTGGCTTCCCCAGATCTGTGCCTCGACACAATCCTGTCTCTGAGTTCTGCAGGCGGTTCCTTCGACCTCATGGCTTGGTTTTTGCTCTGATATGTATTGTCAGCTGTGAGACCTTATATAGACAGGTGTGTGCCTTTCCAAATCATGTCCAATCAATTGAATTTACCACAGGTGGAATCCAATCAAGGTGTAGAAACATCTCAAAGATGATCAAGAGAAATGGGAGGCACCTGAGCTAAATTTCAAGTGTCATAGCAAAGGGTCTGAATACTTATGTCAATGTGAGATTTAAGTTTTTCCTTTTAATAAATTTGCAAAACTTTCTAAAATCCTGTTTTCTCTCTGTCATTATGGGGTATTGAG
Source organism: Myxine glutinosa (assembly GCF_964187855.1). Classification (NCBI taxonomy): domain Eukaryota; kingdom Metazoa; phylum Chordata; class Myxini; order Myxiniformes; family Myxinidae; genus Myxine; species Myxine glutinosa. Next base: position 154,844,511 of record NC_136265.1, on the reverse strand, counting down.
TGTAGATTGATGAGGGAAAAAATGAATTTAAACGATTTCAGCATAAGGCTGCAACATAACAAAATGTGAAAAAAGTGAAGGGTCTGAATACTTTCTGAATGCACTAAATATATATATATATATATATATATATATATATATATATATATATATATATACACACACATACATACATATGTACACACACATATATATATATATATATATATATATATGTATATGCACACACACACATACATACATACGTACATATATATATACTAGCTGAGGTACCCGGCTTCGCCCGGGTTGAATAAGAATAATACAAATATATGATGAAAAGAACATGTATATTTTAGAGCAATATCACAGTACATTTCCTACATGACGTTTTTTCAATTTTCAATTTCTCAAAACCTCTGGGTATACAACATTTCTGGTTTTCTTACGTGGTGCCAAGACATAAAGATTGCTTGGTTTTCCAACCATCGAGCAGCCCACGTACAGCTGGCCATGGGCAAACACTTGTTCTGTGAAGTTCAGGCCTACAACCTTCATTGATTGCCCCTGCGCCCTGTTGATGGACATAGCAAAACATAGCCTGATGGGGGAACTGAATCCTCTTGAAGGAGAATGGAAGGTCAGGTGGAATAAGTGGTATCCTTGGAATGAATACTTTCTCTCCTCTGTATTGTCCTGAGAGGATGGTTGCCTCTAGGACATGTGACATCATTTGCTGGATTGTCAATCGTGTTCCATTACACAGCTTTGGTGGATCAATATTCCTTAGAAGCATGATTGGTGCTCCCACCTTGAGAATCAACCTGTGTGTTGGGAGTCCTTGAGGCTGACGACTGTTGAGAAACTCAGTTGGGAGGTTTACTGCCTGATCTTCATGTCACTTTGGCAAGAGAATCATAATTTATTTCATGACCGGGCAGCGAACGTCATTATGTACAACATTACGTCACTCCTACGGACGTGAAAACATTTGTTTTCCTTAAAAATATATTTAAAATAAATAAAATAGTACATAAATTAACAATAAAAGAAGCTAAAAAACAATTTAAAATACAATAAAAAGCACATTAAAAATATATAAATATGTACGTACAGTATACTGTACGTACGCGCAACCGCTGATTCTCATTCAAAACAGAGGCGACGTACAGTATTCCTTTACTGTGTCTGTGTTAGCCATGGGTCCAAAGAAGGATAATGCTAGTGTTTCCAAGCGTAATGTGGTTACGATGGACGATAAGGTAAATCTGATTAAAAGGTATGGAAAATGTGGAAAAGTGTTGGTGATAGCGCATAGACCTTATCGCGAATCGGAACCGCAATGCGTCATGGGATCGGAAAGGGGCAATAGCGCCGCCATAAACTACACCATGGAATTGCAGCTGGCCCGGTTTTTTAAACCATTGATATTAAAATAAAAAGTAGCCTATAACCACCGGAATTTTATGCTGATTCCGAATCTGTCTAAAACTTTTCTCCGATGTGTAGTTCTTGAGTTATAAGTGGACATCCAGACAGACAGACTCCTCCTTTATTCCTCCTATATATATATATATATATATATATATATATATATATATATATATATATATATATATATATATATATATATATATATATATATATATATATTATTTATTTATTTATTTATATATACGTATATATATATATATATATATATATATATATATATATATATACACACACATATTCACATTTATATACACACATACATATATACATGCCATCACTGCATTATAGTACGATTATTGGCCTCATACGATGACGGTGCTGCATGAGTTTTGGCCTCCTGGTTATATAAAGATTTGTTATTTCTTCACCAAGGGTTTAAATATTAATATTATGCTGAGGTTTTCTACTAATTACGTATGCACTTTTGGAACACTTCCCTGCAACACCGACTCCACGATTTGTTCCATTTCTCCACCCTACTCTTATTTCTCCTTCCTTTAATGCCCTCTGACATTTGTAAAGAAACGGCCAGAAACCTCAAATGAACCAAGGAGCAAACAAGGCAGTTTCTGCCGAATTCATGTTGTTGTCCAGCAAGCTATTGTAACACAGTTGAAAACAGACATAATCTTTGTTCAGAACTACAGCATTAGCATCTTGTTGACCAATTACAAACATTTCCAACGAATGATTATCTATTTATTGAGCCAATAGCTCTCGGTGCGTTAAACCCTCCTGGTCTCTCGAGTCGAATGCCAAAGAGGGCAGCAGATAATTGCAAGCAAACAACATACCTCATTATGCAGTTCTAAGATGGCCCACACACTACTTTTCCCTCAATTGCAAAAGCGATTGTGCAAGTCTATCCCACGGCAGGAGATGAGCAAGGCGAAAGAAACAAGATATTGCGCGTTTTGCACATAGCAGGCACAAGGAAACAGTGTACTTGATAATGAGCATAAAATAAAGCCATTCATCATACAGAATTTGCAATCAGATAATTCATCCCACACAATGTGTAAAGCAAGGAACATAAATACATCCCACAGGGGGCATCACTTTCAATTGCAAGTGTTGGGGAAACGGACAATTGCAATTTGAGACTCAAGGAAACCTCATAACTCTTTGCTATTGAGAGGTATGCCATGCAACATAGCTAGTGGTGCACGTCATGCTTTTAAATTTTCCAGTTATTTTATGCAGAAATAAACCATACAATATCAACCCATCCATGTCGGATCTGCATGACGCATATCACCGTGGAAGTACCTCTTCTATCATGAACCCGACGCACATATGAGTTCTATCTGCGTCGATCATTTGTCAGCTATGTATGGTCTGACAAATCGTTGTATTTCTCTTTTTGCAGAAACCGCCGATCATATTATCTGCAGTGGGAGAAGTGAATTCTTGCAGAAAATTTTCTGTAAGGCTCACTTTGCTGCACCTGGATGGGTTTGAGGGTTGTGGAGTTGCAGCTGAAACTCGAATCCTATCCACGTTCCTCCTGATGACTCCATCTTTGCTCTTTGCTTATTCGGATTCCTTCTGATGACTCCAAGGCAGTATTTGGTCTTCCTTTTTATTTGCTGTATGATAGGTTTTATCAACTTTCATTTGACAAAGGTGTGCTGGCCACCATGGGAAGCAAAGTGAAGCTGACGTTTTCAGTGATCCTTCGTTTCTGAGCAAGAGGCCAAACAAAAGGTCGACCTACATCCGGCTCATTTGAAGATATCAAAAAACCAATTGCAATACAAAAGGTCGACCTACATCCGGTTCATTTGAAGATATCAAAAAGCCAATTGCAATACAAAAGGTCGACCTACATCCGGTTCATTTGAAGATATCAAAAAACCAATTGCAATACAAAAGGTGTACCTACATCCGGCTCATTTGAAGATATCAAAAAACCAATTGCAATACAAAAGGTCTACCTACATCTGGCTCATTTGAAGATATCGAAAAACCAATTGCAATACAAAAGGTCGACCTACATCCGGTTCATTTGAAGATATCAAAAAGCCAATTGCAATACAAAAGGTCGACCTACATCCTGTTCATTTGAAGATATCAAAAAACCAATTGCAATACAAAAGGTCTACCTACATCCGGCTCATTTGAAGATATCAAAAAATCAATTGCAATACAAAAGGTCTACCTACATCCGGCTCATTTTAAGATATCGAAAAACCAATTGCAATACAAAAAGTCTATCTACATCGGGTTCATTTAAAGATATTGTTGCGGATATGAGGACTGTATTTTTTTTTGATTGTGTGCTTTATTATTATTATTATTGTTATACTGCGCCTCCTGCCTCCGGAGCTGTGTAAAGGTCAAAGGGCGTCCCATAATTCCACAAGCATACACGTCAGCCAATCATAGAATACCCCTGTTCGATAGTTATATCTTATTCTGTGTTTTAGGGTAAGGCTGTGTCTCCCATTAATAGAAGTACTCCATTGCACCAAGTGAAAGAGATAGATTCCCTTCATTCCCATTCCCAAAACCTCCATTCCCCATTTTCGTCAATTGCCAACTGCATTTTGGGCGGTTTTCCCTTCATCCGCCATTGACCACGAGGCAGGGTTGGGGAAGAAAGGCGGGTCCCCACCTCGTCATAGAGGGGAGGAGTGAACCAGCCCTTGCCGACCAACCCAGAACGAGGGGTTGGCTTTAGAGGGCGGAGAGAGAACGTTTTGGGGAGGTTCGCAAAGGGTCAAGGGTGGGGCTTATATAACCCGAGGCAGAGGCCCCCGGAGAGAGTCGAGGAGGGAGGAGATCAGAAGACAGAAAGGCCTTGAGTTGGACTAAGCAAGAGAGGAAGTTGTTGGACTGGGTGGGACTAAGAAAGAGAGAGAAAGAGTCCTGAAGCTTGTGAGGGAAGGAGAGAGAACCCGTCACACCAACCCCCCACCAGCCGCGTTGGCTCCACCAAGCGTTCACCTCCACCAAGGCTCCACCAAGCTCCGCGTTGGTTCCACCAAGCGTTCACCTCCACCAAGGCTCCACCAAGCTCCGCGTTGGCTCCACCAAGCGTTCACCTCCACCAAAGCTCCACCAAGCTCCACGTTGGCTCCACCAAGCGTTCACCTCCACCAAGGCTCCACCAAGCTCCGCGTTGGTTCCACCAAGCGTTCACCTCCACCAAGGCTCCACCAAGCTCCGCATTGGCTCCACCAAGCGTTCACCTCCACCAAGGCTCCACCAAGCTCCGCATTGGCTCCACCAAGCGTTCACCTCCACCAAGGCTCCACCAAGCTCCGCGTTGGCTCCACCAAGCGTTCACCTCCAGCCATCCACCTCCTGCGATTCCTGTCATCATTCCCCGCGTGAGTCTGTCTTTTGTTTGTTCTGTCCTGGGTTAATTAAGACTGTAGGTAAGCTAGTATTTTCACTGTGTCACCTGCGTCTTATGTGCTGTAAATAAACGTGACTGCTTTCTTTTTGCTTATGTGTGTAAATAGTAAATAAATTTAGTAGTATTTCCAAACCTTTCTTTGCCTTCGTCTTCCTCTTTGCATTCGTCGTTTTAGTCTTTTCCCTCATTGAGCAGCCGCGGTGCGATCCGGCCAACGTTTGGGTGGAATCGGGTTCTAATCGGGGAATAACTGTTCGGTCGCGGTAATACCAACTGCTCGGTAAAATAACATCTTTAACCGCGTCCGCAACAATTGGTGTCGGGGAGTGGGATACGAGGCCCGAAGCGCGCTTAACGCGCTCAAAATTACAAAGTGCTGGAAATTTTGTTGTTTTATAAAACCCGAATTTTGAAATCGCGCCATGGCTGGTCAAGGCGATCGGATGCCGGTGGGTGAACTAGGAGAGGGGTTAGGAGTAACCCAGGATCAAATGGAGGGGAGCAATGAGGAGGCGGTTGAGGGGGTATCAGACGCACAAAATGGCGTCCTCGCGCAAGAGGCTTCAGGCGCGCAAAATGGCACCTCGCACATGGCTACGGCGGCCGCACCCGCTGCACAAGTGGGAGGGATGGCCCAAATGCAGGCCCTCATGGAGCAATTTATGGCACAAATGAGGGCCTCTATGGAAGAGTCAATGTATAATTGGAAGAGGGACGCCATGTCAGACGAATCCGGGTGTGATCAAAAAAAATTGAGGGAGGAATCCAGGTGTGAAGTGGAAAAACGGATAGCAGAGGCAAAAAGGGATAATAAAAAAATGATGGAGGACAGAGACCGCAAGTTGGGCGAAAGGGTCCCAGGGGTGCACGAGGAGGTAACGCGGGTCGAGAAGCGCTGGTTGAGCGAAGCGGAAGAAAGCGCGGGTACAATGACCGGGGTAGAAATCGCGACACGGGGTTTGGAAAAGCCGGCGACCGATGAGGTAGAGGGAATTTTATTAAAGCCAACGGTCGTCGAGGTGAGTAAAGAAAAAGTGGAAGTGGGCATTGAAATTGAAGAGACCGGGGACTTAGAAAACCACTCGCGGCAGGAGGAGGTGATGGAATATGTACAAGGTCGGTGCTCAACTCATAATGATGTACTCGCTAATCCAAATGGAAGTTTGCAGGTTCGCGTGGAGAAAAGGATCCCCCAGGTGAGCCGTGCTGTATATTGTGCGGGTAGATTTTGCAGGAGGATGTTTAGCGACAAAAGAATTGTCGCGCGCTTGGGATCGAGGAAGCATCCGGGCGTTGGTGAAGGGTCCCGTGTGAGTGGAAATGGCACGCGTGTGAGGAAAAAGTGTGCGTCGGCGAGTGGGTGTGTTATAAAGTGTGGGAGTGAAACTGAGTGCGAGCGAGAATGCACGTCGGGGTGTACGAAGTGTACGTGCGAGGGTGAGAGTGACCCGGAGAGTGAGTTGGTGGTGGAGCGGGTGCGAGAATGCACGCTTGGAATGGTCGAGGGTGTGCGAGGAAGCACACCTGAGTTGGTAGTAGCGCGAGTGTGGGAGAGCCCATGTGAGCGCGTTAGTGGGTGGATGCAAGAGTGCACGCCCATGGTGAGTGGTACGGAGTACGTACCAAGGGAGAGTGCGCAAGACGGTGCGCGAGGTGTGTTAAGGGAGTGTGCGAACAGCGAGTGTGCGCGAGAGGTGTGGTGTGTAACAGGGAGTACGTTGGTGGAATGTACGGACGGCGTTGGAACGCCGGGTTTTGTGAGGGTAAAAGGGGTAGCGTATGCGTGTGAGCATGCCGGTGAAGCATCGACGGTAACCGGGTTAGCGGTTAGGGCGACGGATAGCCGATGCGAGCACACGGGGCGCGGTGTGCTTTGTTGGGTGCGAGGCCCGGCGCGGATCGATGCTGCGTCGCTTCTCTTCGAAGCGTCGTTGCCGATTCGGGCTTGGCCCCACCCCGCACGGTCGAGTCCGGGCTTTGTCGGGCCAGGCGACCGGTCCGGTTCAAGGGCGAGTGGGAGGAAGCGGAACGGTGCCCCCTCGTGGGGACGGGGTTCCGACCGAGGGAGATTGAGCCATCGGGCCCGGGACCGCAAGGTGCCGCGCCGAGATGGTGCGTGGAATCTCGGCCCGACCAAACCACCTCCCTTGAACCAAAAGCCGGACGGATTCAACCTGCAGGCGACCAAACCACCCGAATTCATTGCTCGGCTTTGCGAAGCCGAGTTTAATGATGTCATGACGCACCGAGGCTAGGATATAGTGGACTGTGATGATGATGATACTGATAGTGTTTTTGGATTCGAAATTTTGGGATACAAACTTTTTTGATTGGTTGGAATTTTGGTGAGCAAAATTTATAGTGGGACCTCCCCGATGTGGTGGGATGGCAAATCCACCATCCCTCACAGGGGGGGGGGCAAAGGAGCACTAGGTTTATGGGGTGTATGGCAGTGAAAACTAGCCCGGGTGGGTTAGGATATTGTGTGTAGGGATCTAGAAGAGATTGACATTAGGTAACGTTAAGATTAGTTAGTGACAATGATACCTGTAGTGGGGACGCAGGTAGATTAGTGTGGATGATAATGACGAGGGAGTGCAATAGTTTAAAGGGACGACTGGGAAGCGCAAGTTTCAGAGGGGAGTAGTTAGCTGAGATGATGCCGTGTGTTTGAGGATTGAACAGGTGAGATTGAACAGGTGCGATTGAACAGGTGTGATTGCACAGGTGTGCAACTGAACAGGTGTGTGGAGCAGTGTATGAGGGAGTAGTGGTGATTGCGTGTTGTGTTGACCAAATGGTCCAGGAAGAGGAGGAGGGTGCAGGTGGCACCAGGTGTGAGTGCACAGGTGTGCAACAACAGGTATGGAAAACGGTTGTGTGGAATACATGGAGTGTGGAATATATGGGGTATTGGAATGGATGGTCGTGGAGTGAGTATGGTGGAAATTGTGGAGTGGAGTGGATGGTGCGAAGGTGTGAATGGGGGAAGAGTGGACCCCCATCACGAATACCTGGGGCGGGTAGTGTAAGTGTTAGGTAGAGGGTATAGGTAAATTGTGGTTGGATATTGGCATCTGTGGTGCGGGTGGAAGAATGGTGATTGGATGGGTGCATTAGTGTTGTGGAAATGGCTGGGCGTGTAGCCTGTTAGTGTGTGTAGTTGGTTTGGGCACTCCACCACTGTGAGGATGTCGGCCAGGTGAGGCCGCAGGTGGGCTCTGGGAGCCGGTAGAGTTGTTGTGGATGGGGCCCGAGGATCCGGAGGACGGACCCGGGTAGCCCAGTGCCAGAGGGCACCAAGGGGTGACAGAGCCAGGAGGGGCCTTCCCCAGTTAGTTAGGTTAGGGTGAGGAGCTAGGTAAGCTCGGGTGGCAACTGCAGTGGTGGAGGTGTGCAGGTGGGTAGACCTACTGGGAGAGCTACACGTCTCAGCCCAGAAATTGTGCAAGGGCACCGGGAGATGAATCGGGGGAGTGAGACCCCAAATTGAGAAGCACCACAGTTTGGTCAATGGGAATTTGGTTTTTAGAACCCATTGTGTAAGTTGGCCAATGGATTGGCAGGGAGAGACCCCGGGTAGTGTAAAGTGTGTTAATGTCATTTAGAGGATAGTTAGGATTAGGAAGTCTCCTCGCACCATCTGCATCCACTCACCTGAGGTGACAGGTACTCCACACCATGCCATGTTTTGATTATTTTTTACTGTGCAAATGTTTGGAATGTGAGACGCATCATGACATGGGTGTGACATTGTGCTTGATGTTCCATCTCTTCCTCCTTATGAGGATTGATGATGAATTGGGTGATGGCAAATTCTGGTTAGAGGGATTGTGGTGACGAATTTGGTATAGAGGAAATATGGGGAGACGTGACTGTAGCGACGGATTGGTAATGTGTAGATTTTGTACATATGGGGTAAGGGCAAGGGTAGTGTAGGTGACAGGGGGGTGACGTACGGTAGGGACGAGCTTTCTCACTTCGCTCTCCGTACGCATTTCGCCTTGCATTGCCTTATTGATGTGTACCCTTGTGACCTTACCCCTCGCTCATTTGTCTCTTTTGTCTCCCACATGACCTGTGCGCCATTGGGCGCCGAGGGGAGCGTGCGTGAGTCGGCCATTGTGCGCCCGGCACTCTCAGAACCAGCTGTCTGCATCGATGCACCACATTATGGACCACATGCCTGTGGCCGAGCACCACTGATGGACCCCATGGGTTGGGGCATGGCCCCTCTGCTGGAACCGGCCATGAGGGCCCGAAATCTTGCTGGCGGACCTGGGCCACAGGGCACCGATGCCCCACAGGTGAACCACACGTAGTCGGCCCTGTGGGCCATAAATAAAATAAAATAAAAAGGACACATTGGGTGCAAGTTTTAATACAAATAGGCCGTCAGTAAGAAAATGAAAGAATGACAACAACTGGAAGACAATAATAATAACCAGCAGAGGGAGCCGAAGAGCAAGAGATCACCTGCAGGGTTAGGGGTTGTTGGTTTTATTTTCTTGAACAATGGTGACTGCACCGATTGGTGCTTGGGTGTGTATTGGTGCGTTTTTGGGTGCTTTAATGGTTCATTGATGCAGAGCAGACTGTCTCCCCCCCAGAAAGAACAATCACAGGTCCTGGGTTGCGTTTTGTAAATAAAGCAGAGCCATTGTAAATAATGCTCCCCACCGTCAGTGTATAGTTTGAAGACCATTCCGCAATTCGGTTAACTGTGGGCGTAAGTCTGTTAGGCAGGGTGCAATGGAGCAGCGGGACACATTTATTTATGTTAAAAAAAACTGTCGCACTCAGGGTCAGGTTAAAAGTAGAGGGAACTACACCTACGTGTCACACTAAATAAAAGTTGTAGGCCCGGGCCGTGCCTAAGAGGAGGAGGGTGCAGTGTTGCGGATATGAGGACTGTATTTTTTTTTGATTGTGTGCTTTATTATTATTATTGTTATTCTGTGCCTCCTGCCTCCGGAGCTGTGTAAAGGTCAAAGGGCGTCCCATAATTCCACAAGCATACACGTCAGCCAATCATAGAATACCCCTGTTCGATAGTTATATCTTATTCTGTGTTTTAGGGTAAGGCTGTGTCTCCCATTAATAGAAGTACTCCATTGCACCAAGTGAAAGAGATAGATTCCCTTCATTCCCATTCCCAAAACCTCCATTCCCCATTTTCGTCAATTGCCAACTGCATTTTGGGCGGTTTTCCCTTCATCCGCCATTGACCACGAGGCAGGGTTGGGGAAGAAAGGCGGGTCCCCACCTCGTCATAGAGGGGAGGAGTGAACCAGCCCTTGCCGACCAACCCAGAACGAGGGGTTGGCTTTAGAGGGTGGAGAGAGAACGTTTTGGGGAGGTTCGCAAAGGGTCAAGGGTGGGGCTTATATAACCCGAGGCAGAGGCCCCCGGAGAGAGTCGAGGAGGGAGGAGATCAGAAGACAGAAAGGCCTTGAGTTGGACTAAGCAAGAGAGGAAGTTGTTGGACTGGGTGGGACTAAGAAAGAGAGAGAAAGAGTCCTGAAGCTTGTGAGGGAAGGAGAGAGAACCCGTCACACCAACCCCCCACCAAGAGCCGCGTTGGCTCCACCAAGCGTTCACCTCCACCAAGGCTCCACCAAGCTCCGCGTTGGCTCCACCAAGCGTTCACCTCCACCAAGGCTCCACCAAGCTCCGCGTTGGCTCCACCAAGCGTTCACCTCCACCAAAGCTCCACCAAGCTCCGCGTTGGCTCCACCAAGCGTTCACCTCCACCAAGGCTCCACCAAGCTCCGCGTTGGTTCCACCAAGCGTTCACCTCCACCAAGGCTCCACCAAGCTCCGCGTTGGCTCCACCAAGCGTTCACCTCCACCAAGGCTCCACCAAGCTCCGCGTTGGCTCCACCAAGCGTTCACCTCCACCAAGGCTCCACCAAGCTCCGCGTTGGCTCCACCAAGCGTTCACCTCCAGCCATCCACCTCCTGCGATTGCTGTCATCATTCCCCGCGTGAGTCTGTCTTTTGTTTGTTCTGTCCTGGGTTAATTAAGACTGTAGGTAAGCTAGTATTTTCACTGTGTCACCTGCGTCTTATGTGCTGTAAATAAACGTGACTGCTTTCTTTTTGCTTATGTGTGTAAATAGTAAATAAATTTAGTAGTATTTCCAAACCTTTCTTTGCCTTTGTCTTCCTCTTTGCATTCGTCGTTTTAGTCTTTTCCCTCATTGAGCAGCCGCGCGCGGTGCGATCCGGCCAACGTTTGGGTGGAATCGGGTTCTAATCGGGGAATAACTGTTCGGTCGCGGTAATACCAACCGCTCGGTAAAATAACATCTTTAACCGCGTCCGCAACAATATCAAAAAGCCAATTGCAATACAAAAGGTCTATCTACATCGGGTTCATTAAAAGATATCAAACAGCCAATTGCAATACAAAAGGTCTACCTACACCTGGTTCATTTAAAGATATCAGAAAACCAATTGCAATACAAAAGGTCTGCTTACACCTGGTTCATTTAAAGATATCCAAAAACCAATTGCAATACAAAAGGTCTATCTACATCGGGTTCATTTAAAGATATCAAAAAGCCAATTGCAATACAAAAGGTCGACCTACATCCGGTTCATTTGAAGATATCAAAAAACCAATTGCAATACAAAAGGTCTACCTACATCCGGCTCATTTGAAGATATCAAAAAACCAATTGCAATACAAAAGGTCTACCTAAATCCGGCTCATTTTAAGATATCGAAAAACCAATTGCAATACAAAAGGTCTATCTACATCGGGTTCATTTAAAGATATCAAAAAGCCAATTGCAATACAAAAGGTCTATCTACATCGGGTTCATTTAAAGATATCAAAAAGCCAATTGCAATACAAAAGGTCTACCTACACCTGGTTCATTTAAAGATATCAGAAAACCAATTGCAATACAAAAGGTCTACTTACACATGGTTCATTTAAAGATATCCAAAAACCAATTGCAATACAAAAGGTCTACCTATATCTGGTTCATTTCAAGATATCAGAAAACCAATTGCAATACAAAAGGTCTATCTATATACATCGGGTTCATTTAAAGATATCAAAAAGCCAATTGCAATACAAAAGGTCGACCTACATCTGGTTCATTTCAAGATATCAGAAAACCAATTGCAATACAAAAGGTCTACCTATATCTGGCTCATTTAAAGATATCAAAAAGCCAATTACAATACAAAAGGTCCATCTACATCTGGTTCATTTGAAGATATCAAAAAGCCAATTGCAATACAAAAGGTCGACCTACAGCTGGTTCATTTGAAGATATCAAAAAGCCAATTGCAATACAAAAGGTCTACCTACATCCGGTTCATTTGAAGATATCAAAAAGCCAATTGTATTACAAAAATGGAGATCTCGCGAGATCTCGATCGGGGCGGTCACGGATTTTCGAAGCTGTTCCACGATCTTCACGCACGCTCGAAGCGAAGTCATTGTCACATTTGTATTCTTGTCTAAACTGTTTATCTTACGTGTGTGTACCTTTTAAGTGTCCCTCGGTAGTTTTATCGGGGTTAATCTTTCATACCTGTAAAAAATAGTCGAGTATCTCGTGCCGCGCGCGGCCACGCGGCCTAGTTGTTGAAGCTTCCGACCTGGAGGCTTGGTTTCTCTCCGGGCATCCAAAGTGGTTATTTTTTCATTCGTGTGTTTGTCAAATTTCAACTCGTTACTTTATCGTCCATGCTTTATTGTTTGTTTATAGTTAGTTTTGGTTTGAATTTCCTGTAACTCGTAATTAATTAATCCTGTTCTGCGCCTCGTGTGCGGCCTTGTACCCCTGTCGGTGTTTGTTAACTTAAGTCCCCTACATCGTGTTTTGCTTGGCTCTCAGTTTTTCCCTTCTACACCGAACGTAATACTCTCTGTCTAACGTTTTAAATCCCCACCCCACCCCTCCCCCAAAAAACAAACAAAAAAAACAAAAAAACATTTATTTTTCCTTTCTCCACGTGTGCCATTGTCTCATCCTGTACTTTCTGTCCAGGTGTATCGCGGTGCTTTTCGCCCCGCCCCCATTATCTCCTTGCCATCCACCTTTTGCCCTGTTCACGTGACTCGTGGTGGTCCCTCTCGGCCCTCCCCCCGTTGGTATTTTGTGCAAATAAGATTGTTCACGGTTCTGTTTAAATATTATTTTAAATATGTTTAACCTTTCCTCTTCAGTGGTTTATTCAGTGGTATATTACAACACACTGTTTTTCTTCCTATTTAAAAGGCTTTTCTCAATTTCCTCTCCAACTCATTCCACGTCAAAAAAAAGAAATTCAATATCTTATACGTCTCCCTCACTACATGGTCTAAATTCACATTCATTCCATCCCTCCTCCATCGTTCTGAATCGGATTGCTAACTTGAAAATCACAACAAACCCAATTTGTTATCAATGTTCGTCTTTCATTAATCATCCACTTTCTAAACTCCCCTCTTGCCCCTCCCCTCCAAATCCCCCCCCTTGCACCTACACTCCTAAACTCCCCCCTTTCCCCTCCACTCTTAAACTCCCCCCTTGCCCCTCCACTCCTGAACTCCCCCCCTGCCCTTCCCCTCATAAACTCCTCCCTTGCCCCTCCCCTCCAAATCCCCCCCTTGCCCCTACACTCCTAAACTCCCCCCTTGCACCTCCACTACTAGACTCCACCCTTGCCCCTCCCCTCCTAAACTCCCCCCTTGCCCCTCCCCTCCTAAACTCCCCCCATACCATTCCTCTCAAATTCTCCCTCCTCCCCCCTCCTCAAAGTTTCCTCCTCCCCACCTCGTCTCCCTTCTATCTCATGCCTTCAACCTCCCCCCCCCCAACCTTCTACTGTCCCATGCCCCCCCTCAAACAACCCCTCACTCTGCCTCATCCCTTCACCACCAAACCTTTCATCCTCCTCATCCTTCCTTTTCTTGGAACTCTTCTGTAATCTCTGACACACTATCAACTGCTCTCCCTACCTCCCCCTCTCATCCTTCATCTTACCCTACTCCTCCCCTCCCCTGTCCTGTACCCGATGCTCCTCCTCTCTCTTCTTTAACGGTATGGACCTCAAACATCCGGGGCCTTCGCTCAAACCTGACTGATCTCTCCATACAGGTTGCTTCTGACAATCCAGACTTGATCTGCTTAACAGAGACTTTCCTCCTTCAAGATGTCTCTGATTCCTCAATATCTCTTCCTGGTTACTCCCTCTTCCGGTATGATAGACCTGAGCCTCGTCCTGGTGGTGGGGTGGCTATCTTTATCAAAAACTCTCTTCCTCATTCTCCTTGCACTGCCCTCTCTCCTCCTCACCCCCAGGAGTACCTCTGGCTACGGCTTCCTCTCCGCTCCCACCTTTTGTTCATATGTGTTCTGTACCGTCCCCCAAACAGTGATGACTCAATTTACATTTCACTCTCTGACAACATGGACCAACTTCTATCCACTCATCCCAACTCTCTCTTCCTCATATGTGGTGACTTCAACTCTCATCATGCCACCTGGTTGGGTGTGGGTTCCTCTCACACCAGTCATGGCACCTCAGCAAAGGACTTCTGTGACTCACTGGGATTGACACAATCTGTCAATTTCCCGACCCGGATCTCAGCCAATGGAGTTTCTTCTCTTCTAGACTTGGTTATGACAAACTTCCCTGCTAATGTCTGCTGCTCTTCTTCTGCTCCAATCGGTTCTTCTGATCATGTGCTTGTCAAAGTGGACATCTCTCTGGCCATTCTCAGAGAGCCTCCTCAGCGTCAAAGAATCTGGCATTTCACTCAGGCCGACTGGGACGGGCTTCAAGCAGCCATCAATCGTCTGGATTGGTCTCCCATCTCCACTGCCTCTGACATCAATTCTTCCTGGGAATTCTTCCAAAGCAAACTGATCTCTCTCATGCACAGATTTATCCCATCTCGTCTTCAGTTGTCTTACCCTTCCTCCCGTCCATGGTACACCGAATCTTGTGGTGAGGCAGTTGCCCTGAAACAACTTGCCTTTGCCTCTTGGAAGGCTAATCCAACTGAAGGCAATCTCAGTTCCTTCCACCAAGCTCGGAACAAGTGTGTGTCTACCCTCAGGAGTGCCAGGAAGCACTATCTCTCCTCACTCAAGAACGAACTCTCAAACCTGTCTCCTTCCTCCAAATCCTGGTGGCGTCTGGTCAAATCCGTTTCTGGTGTTTGTTCCCCCTCCATCCCCTCCCTTACCTCAAATGGCCACACAGTTGACATCGCACGTGACAAAGCCGAATGCCTCAACTCTGTGTTTGCCTCAAAATCTTTAGTCCCAAATCCATCTCTCTCTGTTCCCACCTTTCCCAGTCGAACCCAACTGCTCCTGGACTCTGTGTCCTTCTCTCCTGACAAGGTGGAGGAGTTTTTGTCTAACCTCGACTCTGATTCTGCAACTGGACCAGACGGCATCAGCCCACGGGTCCTAAAATCCTGCTCTGCCACTCTATCTCACCCTCTCTCTGTTCTTTTCACCCTATCTTTTGCTCAAGGTCATCTGCCAGCATCCTGGAAATCAGCAAACATTACCGCTTTACACAAAAAAGGTGCAAAAACAGATCCTTTTAACTACAGACCAATCAGCCTGCTCCCAATTATCAGCAAAGTCATGGAATCCATCATTGCTTCGGATATGAAATCTTTCCTCTTCTCCAATGGCTTGATCTCTGATCATCAATTTGGATTCAGACCAGGTCACTCTACTTTGGACATGCTGCTTCTCCTGTCTCAACAATGGATGGAGGTCCTTAATGCCAAACAGGAAATTAGAGCTGTCTCCCTCGACATATCACGTGCCTTCGATACAGTCTGGCACCCAGCTCTGCTCACCAAACTCTACTCCTATGGTATCCATGGAAATCTCCATGCATGGCTTGCGGACGTCCTCTCTGGTCGTAGTCAACGTGTGGCCCTGAATGGATTTCTCTCATCTCCCCTTCCTGTTCAGGCTGGAGTTCCCCAAGGCAGTGTGCTGGGCCCTGTGCTTTTTCTGGTCTTTATCAATGATCTCTCTGACTCTCTGGAAAATCCTCTCTATCTCTTTGCTGATGACTCCACTCTCTGCCGCTCCATTCCTCTTCCCTCAGATCGGCAGTATGCAGCCTCCTCACTCTCTGAAGACCTGGACAAAATCACAGACTGGTCAAACAAGTGGAACATGTCTTTCAATCCTGACAAATCTCACACTCTTACTATGTCTCTCCGAAAAGATCGACTGGACAACCCTCCCATCTACTTTCTCAACAATCCTCTCCAAGAAGTTCTGTCGCTCAAGCTTTTGGGTCTCACTATCTGCCATGATCTTTCTTGGGAAAACCACATTTCCAAGCTGGCCTGCAAAGCCAGTCGCCGACTGGGCATCCTCCGTTCTGCGAAGTCCTTCCTAGGCACACCTGAGCTCCTCACCACATACAAGGCTTTCATCCGCAGCTCAATGGAATACTGTTCTCCCCTATGGGCTGGTGCTCCTGCCTCACACCTAGCTCGGCTTCACGCTGTTGAAACCAAAGCTTTCAGAATCATTGGAATCTCCCGCGATGAAGCTATCTCTGAGGGCCTTTCACTCACTCACCGCAGGCAGGTAGGTGGTCTTTCTGTCTTCTACCGACTCCTCTCCGGCCTTGCTCCCCCAGCTCTCTCTGTGCTCTGTCCCCCAAATATTCCTACAGGTCGCACAAGATCTGCCAGCAAGCCTCTGATGGTTAAACTGCCAAAATCTCGACTCTCTGCTCACCTTCACTCCTTCATTCCTCTTTTCTCCCGCCTCTGGAACAAACTCCCACACTCGCTTCAATCCCACTCCTCCCTCCAGGTCTTTAAAACAGCTGTTCACCACCATCTCTTATCTTCCCCCATCCAAAACCTTGATCTTTTCTACCCCCGCTAATTCACCCCAGATCCACCTTGTTTGAAATTCCAACTTCTTTCCTGGAAGTCCTGGCAGTGTCCATATGTTTTATACCTCTCCCACCACCCCCTTCCCATGCCCCCCCCCCCAAAGCCCTCGCCCTCTCTCAGATCTCTCGATGTCTCCATCTCTCTCGGTCCCTGCTCTCAAATGTTGTGTTTGTGTCCTTCCCCCTCTCTCCCCATCTTGTTTACCGCTCCCGATGTTATATGTTTTATGTGTCGGTTTGTCTTTCTGTGTGATTAATGTTCGCTCTTTCACGAGCCTCGATCTTGTATACAAAAAAAAAAAAAAAAAAAAAAAAAAGGTCTACCTACATCTGGTTCATTTGAAGATATCAAAAAGCCAATTGCAATACAAAAGGTCTACCTACACCTGGTTCATTTGAAGATATCAAAAAGCCAATTGCAATACAAAAGGTCTACCTACACCTGGTTCATTTGAAGATATCAAAAAGCCAATTGCAATACAAAAGGTCTACCTACACCTGGTTCATTTAAATTTTAAAGATATCAGAAACCAATTGCAATACAAAAGGTGTACCTACACCTGGTTCATTTAAAGATATCAGAAAACCAATTGCAATACAAAAGGTCGACTTACACCTGGTTCATTTAAAGATATCCAAAAACCAATTGCAATACAAAAGGTCTACCGATATCTGGTTCATTTCAAGATATCAAAAAATCAATTGCAATACAAAAGGTCTTCCTACATCCGGTTCATTTGAAGATATCAAAAAGCCAATTGCAATACAAAAGGTCTACCTACATCCGGTTCATATGAAGATATCAAAAAGCCAATTGCATTACAAAAGGTCTACCTACATCCGGTTCATTTGAAGATATCAAAAAGCCAATTGCAATACAAAAGGTCTACCTACATCCGGTTCATTTGAAGATATCAAAAAGCCAATTGTAATACAAAAGGTCTACCTACATCTGGTTCATTTGAAGATATCAAAAAGCCAATTGCAATACAAAAGGTCTACCTACATCTGGTTCATTTGTAGAAATCAAAAGGTCTATCTACATCGGGTTCATTTAAAGATATTAAAAAACCAATTGCAATACAAATGGTCTACCTACATCTGGTTCATTTCAAGATATCAGAAAACCAATTGCAATACAAAAGGTCTACCTATATCTGGTTCATTTCAAGATATCAGAAAACCAATTGCAATACAAAAGGTCTATCTACATCGGGTTCATTTAAAGATATCAAAAAACCAATTGCAATACAAAAGGTCGACCTCCATCTGGTTCCTTTGAAGATATCGAAAAACCAATTGCAATACAAAAAGTCTATCTACATCGGGTTCATTTAAAGATATCAAAAAGCCAATTGCAATACAAAAGGTCTATCTACATCGGGTTCATTAAAATATATCAAACAGCCAATTGCAATACAAAAGGTCTACCTACACCTGGTTCATTTCAAGATATCAGAAAACCAATTGCAATACAAAAGGTCTATCTACATCGGGTTCATTTAAAGATATCAAAAAGCCAATTGCAATACAAAAGGTCGACCTACATCCGGTTCATTTCAAGATATCAAAAAACCAATTGCAATACAAAAGGTCGACCTCCATCTGGTTCCTTTGAAGATATCGAAAAACCAATTGCAATACAAAAAGTCTATCGACATCGGGTTCATTTAAAGATATCAAAAAGCCAATTGCAATACAAAAGGTCTATCTACATCGGGTTCATTAAAATATATCAAACAGCCAATTGCAATACAAAAGGTCTACCTACATCCAGTTCATTTCAAGATATCAGAAAACCAATTGCAATACAAAAGGTCTATCTACATCGGGTTCATTTAAAGATATCAAAAAGCCAATTGCAATACAAAAGGTCGACCTACATCCGGTTCATTTCAAGATATCAAAAAGCCAATTGCAATACAAAAGGTCGACCTACATCCAGTTCATTTGAAGATATCAAAAAACCAATTGCAATACAAAAGGTCTACCTACATCCGGCTCATTTGAAGATATCAAAAAACCAATTGCAATACAAAAGGTCTACCTACATCTGGCTCATTTTAAGATATCGAAAAACCAATTGCAATACAAAACGTCTATCTACATCGGGTTCATTTAAAGATATCAAAGAGCCAATTTCAATACAAAAGGTCTATCTACATCGGGTTCATTTAAAGATATCAAAAAGCCAATTGCAATACAAAAGGTCTCCCTACACCTGGTTCATTTAAAGATATCAGAAAACCAATTGCAATACAAAAGGTCTATCTACATCGGGTTCATTTCAAGATATCAAAAAGCCAATTGCAATACAAAAGGTCGACCTACATCCGGTTCATTTGAAGATATCAAAAAACCAATTGCAATACAAAAGGTCTACCTACATCCGGCTCATTTGAAGATATCAAAAAATCAATTGCAATACAAAAGGTCTACCTACATCTGGCTCATTTTAAGATATCGAAAAACCAATTGCAATACAAAAGGTCTATCTACATCGGGTTCATTTAAAGATATCAAAGAGCCAATTGCAATACAAAAGGTCTATCTACATCGGGTTCATTTAAAGATATCAAAAAGCCAATTGCAATACAAAAGGTCTCCCTACACCTGGTTCATTTAAAGATATCAGAAAACCAATTGCAATACAAAAGGTCTACTTACACCTGGTTCATTTAAAGATATCCAAAAACCAATTGCAATACAAAAGGTCTACCTATATCTGGTTCATTTCAAGATATCAGAAAACCAATTGCAATACAAAAGGTCTATCTACATCGGGTTCATTTAAAGATATCAAAAAGCCAATTGCAATACAAAAGGTCGACCTACATCTGGTTCATTTCAAGATATCAGAAAACCAATTGCAATACAAAAGGTCTACCTATATCCGGCTCATTTAAAGATATCAAAAAGCCAATTGCAATACAAAAGGTCCATCTACATCTGGTTCATTTGAAGATATCAAAAAGCCAATTGCAATACAAAAGGTCGACCTACATCCAGTTCATTTCAAGATATCAAAAAACCAATTGCAATACAAAAGGTCTACCTACATCTGGTTCATTTGAAGATATCAAAAAGCCAATTGCAATAGAAAAGGTCGACCTACAGCTGGTTCATTTGAAGATATCAAAAAGCCAATTGCAATACAAAAGGTCTACCTACATCTGGTTCATTTGAAGATATCAAAAAGCCAATTGCAATACAAAAGGTCTACCTACATCCGGTTCATTTGAAGATATCAAAAAGCCAATTGTAATACAAAAGGTCTACCTACATCTGGTTCATTTGAAGATATCAAAAAGCCAATTGCAATACAAAAGGTCTACCTACACCTGGTTCATTTAAAGATATCAGAAACCAATTGCAATACAAAAGGTCTACCTACACCTGGTTCATTTAAAGATATCAGAAAACCAATTGCAATACAAAAGGTCGACTTACACCTGGTTCATTTAAAGATATCCAAAAACCAATTGCAATACAAAAGGTCTACCTATATCTGGTTCATTTCAAGATATCAGAAAACCAATTGCAATACAAAAGGTCTACCTATATCTGGTTCATTTCAAGATATCAGAAAACCAATTGCAAGACAAAAGGTCTATCTACATCGGATTCATTTAAAGATATCAAAAAACCAATTGCAATACAAAAGGTCGACCTACATCTGGTTCCTTTGAAGATATCAGAAAACCAATTGCAATACAAAAGGTCGACATACACCTAGTTCATTTAAAGATATCAGAAAACCAATTGCAATTGTTATGGGGTCCTCTACAATCCCCTGGTCCCGGTAACCTCCGAACCCCGAGAGGAACCCCGGCAGAAAGATATGTATGTTATTCCGTGTCACAATCAAACACTAATGAAACGATCCAGGAAACTACCAAAGGAAACAATCCAAATCAATAAGGAAACCACACCCTTGGTTGGAAATGAACAAATATTATATTAAAAGCACATAAAAAGAACCATACAACAATGGGGCAATCAGCCCTACAATCAAATCTTAAGATGGTAACCTAGCTCAAACTCACGGCACACCCAGGGACTTAAACCGAGCCCTTCTCAATGTCTCTGGAACACAATGGTGCTCCCGTCGAAGAGGCGATGGCGATGAGGCGGGTAAGGAGATGTAGGTAAGGCGGGGACCGTCACGTGGTCCCAGCCAACCCCAATTGGCGGTGGAAAGTGGATTCCCAAAGACGCTATCCAAACATGCACATACACCGTGCAGTCGCGAACCGCACCGTATCCTTCAAAGGCCACTGTCGCGCACACACATCCTCGGCAAATCACCGGAGGGCGGGACCAGAGGACGCGGCTACCCAATGGTCCGCGAACAACGCACGAGGTCCCCGAAATGGCGGTCGGTTCTTCCTCGGGCCGCAGCCTCTAGGCGAGGATTCTCCGGAATCTCACACCTGTACCTGGCTTCGCAGGCTTCTCCACGACACCAGCGATAATAACGATCGCACGAGATTCCTTTCCAGGACTCAAGGTTCACTCTCAATGGACGCTTGACCACGCTGGGTACGGAGCTTTTACCAACGCCTCGTTTCACCTCTGCCTCACGCGCTCTTCTTCCTCGCTCCCTTTGTCTTCCGGGTCACGATCCGATTTCCGGCCACATTTTACCAGGAACGCTTTTAAACCTTTTAACCACAATAACCCTTTCCCTTCAGCCACAATAAGCATAATATCTAGAACCCACAATAAGCATAAATTGACTTCCGCTTCCGGTCTTGCCGGCGAGGTTTCGTTTATTCGCAGCTGTCCACGCTCTCCATCCAAATTGAAGTTAAGTAATTGTTCCCATTTGTATTTTCGTTACAACTGTATTTATTTTATGGTGTGTGTACGTACAGTGTGTCCCGAAGAAGATTTTCGGTGCAAATCTTTCATACCTGTATAGAAAATCGTGTTAATTCGTGTCGTGTCTTTTGAGGCCTTGTACACGTACAGTGTCCAACCTTGAGGCTTTGTTTTTCTCTCAGCGGTCCGTGGTTTGTGCTCCAATAACTTTCGTTCTTTGTTTTCCCAGTC
Organism: Myxine glutinosa; assembly: GCF_964187855.1. Taxonomy (NCBI): domain Eukaryota; kingdom Metazoa; phylum Chordata; class Myxini; order Myxiniformes; family Myxinidae; genus Myxine; species Myxine glutinosa. The sequence goes on along the minus strand of NC_136265.1, from coordinate 154,822,721 downwards.
TTTTCACCCCATAGCCTACTTCCTTGTTTAAAATCTCAACTAAAAAAAAAAAAAAAAATCCCAAAAAAACATTTCCTTCTCTGTTCTTATTCGTTGTTCTCATTCGTTTATTCATTCTTATTCGTTCGTTCGTTCTTCGACCACGTGTTTCTCCCCCATTTCCCCAGATAGTTTTCACTGTTAAACTTTAAAATGTTTACACTTTCCCCTCAAGTTCTGTATTCTGTCATATATTATAACACCGTTTTCTTCTTCTTCTTTAAAAGGTTGCTTTCGAATTGCTCACCAAATCTATTCATTCCAAAAAAAAATTCCATCTCTTACAGTGCCTCTTTTCTACATTCCCTAAACTCTCCTGCACTCCATCCTCCCTCCAGCATCCTTAAACGTATTTTTGACTCGAAGGTCACAAGAAACTCATTTTGCAATAAATGTTCGTTTCCCATTAATCGTACACTTTCTAAAATCCAATCTCACCCCTCCCCTCCAAATCTTCCCCATAACCCCTCCCATCCAAATCTTCCCCATCACCCCTCCCCTCCAAATCTTCCCCATCACCCATCCCTTTCAAATCTTCCCCCTTGACCCTCCCCTCCAAATCCTCCCCATCACCCATCCCTTTCAAATCTCCCCCCTTGCCCCTTCCCTCCTAAACTCCCCCCACACCCCTCCCCTCCAAGACTCCCCCTCGCCCCTCCCCTCCTAGACTCCCCCCTTACCCCTCCCCTCTAAATCTCCCCCATATCCCATCCCTTTCAAATCCCTCCCCTTGTCCCTTCCCTCCTAAACTCCCCCCTCGCCCCTCCCCTTCAAATCTCCCCACCCTCATTTCTTCTCAATTTCCCCCCTCTCACTTCCCCTCCTCAAAGCGTCCTCCATGCTTCTTCCCCCTTCCAACTCTCACCTCCATCTCTCCCAACCTTCTGCCTCGCTCCTCCCCCTCCTCAAATAACACCTCATTGTGCCTCACCCAATCACCATCAAACCTTTTGTCCGCCCCATCCTTCCCTTTCTCCGAGCTATTCTGAAATCTCTGACACACCTTCAACAGCTCTCCCTACCTCTTCCACCTCTTCCACATCTTACCCTACCCCTCCTCCCCCCTGTTCTGTATCCGATGCTCCCCCTTCCTCTTCATTAACGGTATGGACCTCAAACATCCAGGGCCTTCGTTCAAACATAACTGATCTCTCCATACAGGTTGCTTCTGACAAACCAGACGTCATCTGCTTAACAGAAACTTTCCTCCTTCATGATGTCTCTGATTCCTTAGTATCTCTCCCGGGTTACTCCCTCCTCCGGTATGATTGACCTGAGCCTCGCCCTGGAGGTGGGGTTGCTATCTTTGTCAAAAACTCTCTTCCTCACTCGCCCTGCACTGCACTCTCTCCACCTCACCCCCAGGAATACCTTTGGCTACGGCTTCCCCTTCGCTCCCACCTCTTGTTCATATGTGTGTTGTGCCGTCCACCAAACAGTGATGACTCCATCTACATCTCGCTGTCTGATAATATGGACCAACTTCTATCTACTCATCCCAACTCTCTCTTCCTCATATGTGGTGATTTCAATTGTCACCATGCCATTTGGCTGGGTGTGGGTACCTCTCTCACCAGCCATGGCTCCTCAGCAAAGGACTTCTGCGACTCACTGGGACTGACACAATCTGTCAATTTCCCGACCCGGATCTCAGTCAACGGAGCATCTTCTCTTCTGGACTTGGTTATGACTAACTTCCCTGAAAATGTCTGCTGCTCTTCTTCTGCTCCAATCGGCTCATCTGATCATGTGCTTGTTAAAGTGGACATCTCTCTGACCATTCTCAGAGAGCCTCCTCAGCGTCGATGAGTCTGGCATTTCACTCAGGCCAACTGGCACGGTCTTCAAGCAGCCATCAATCATCTGGACTGGTCTCCCATCTCTACCACCTCTGACATCAACTCATCCTGGGAATTCTTCCAAAGTAAATTGCTCTCTCTCATGCACAGATTTATCCCATCTCGTCTTCAGTTGTCATACCCTTCCTCCCATCCATGGCACACGGAATCTTGTGGTGAGGCAGTTGCCCAGAAACAACTTGCCTTCGTCTCCTGGAAAGCAAATCCAACGGAAGGAAATCTCATTTCCTTTCACAAAGCCCGAAACAAGTGTGTGTCCACCCTCAGGAGAGCCAGGAAACAATATCTCTCTGTTCTCAAGACCGAACTCTCTTATCTGTCTCCCTCTTCCAAATCCTGATGGCGTCTGGTCAAATCTGTTTCTGGTGTATGCTCCCCCTCCATCCCTTCCATCACTTAAAATGGCACCTCTACAGACTCTGCCCGTTAGAAGGCCAAATGACTCAATTATGTTTGCTTCCAAATATTGCGTCCCCAATCTTTCACTCTGTACCCACCAAATCTAGTCTCAGCCAACTGCTTCTCTTTCACCTGAGAAGATGGGGACGTTTCTGGCAACCCTCAACTCTGATTCTGCATCCGGACTGGTCAGCATTAGTGCATTAGCATTTGTGCTTTGTTCACCCTATAATTTGTCCTAAGTTATTTTTCATGTGCATGGAAGTCAGCCAACATGCCTGCATTACATAAACATGGTGCCAAAATTGATTTGTTTAAATATGGACCTATTAATCTACTTCCAATCATCAGCAAAGCCATGGCATCCATCATCCCAGTAGACATCAAATCCTCCCTTTTATCCTATAGACTGAGCTCAGACCATCGGTTCAGATTCAGACCAGGTCACTCTACGTACCTGAGTATACTGCTTTTGCTCTCTCCACAATAGATGGAGGCCCTCAATGTCAGACATGAGATCAGTGCTGTCTCTCTAGACATCTGGATCATTTGATACAGTCTTGCACCCCATCGTGCTCTCAAAACTCTCCACCTATGACATTCAAGGCCACCTCCACACATGATGTACAGATTTCCTCTACTCTCATTGCCAACACTTGGCTCTCAACAGAATCCTTTAATCTCTTCTCCCTGTTAAGATTTGAGTCCACCAAGGCGGTGTGCTGAGCCCAGTCATATTCCTAATCTGCATCAATGATCTGTCTGACCCTGTGGAAAATCCTACATATGTTCGACGTTGGCCTCCAAATCCAGTCACCAACTGAGTGCACACCTGAACTTTCATCCATGTACAAGGCCTTCATTCACAGCTTGATGGAGTACTGCTCTACCCTCTGGGGCTGGGACTCATGCCTCACACATAGCTCAGCTTGACGCTGAGGAAACCAAGGCCTTCAAGATCATTGGAATCTCCCACAATGAAACAGTCTCTGGGGGTATCACTTGCACATCAAGTCAATGGTCTCTCGGTCTTCTACTCCCTCCTTTCTGTTCATGTTTTGCTAGCAACCGCCTTCTAGTGAAACTTCTAAAATCCAGACTCTCACCTTCACTTCTCTTTTTCCCACCTGTGGAACCAACTTCCTCATTCTTCCTTGCAGGGCTTCAATTAAAAAGGACAGCTGCTCACCATCATCTCAGGTGCATTTTGCCCAACCCCATCCATAATCTTCTCGACCCCTATTAATAGTCCTTGAGCCAGACCAAAAGTAATGCTCCGGCGGGGGGAGTAATTCTCATTATGATTTTCCATTAGACCAATGTCTCAAGTGTCAGAAAAGGTGTGATGGACATCTGAGAACGGTAGCTTAGTGCCCGGATGGACGCCATCTTTGAAACCACCCAGCTCGAAAATGCCCATTTGGTGGGGTACATTGTTGCACGTGTATCTGGACTTCTATACTAGCTATCGATGTGCGGTTGACGACTAAATATACGTCCGATGTGTACCGTCTAAATAAAAAATAATATGAAGCATTTTGTTTTAGATTAATTATTATAAAAATCAATTATCGAAAAAAAATCATATATTTTTCAATATTTTATTATTAGACTTGTACTTTTTTTAGTGAAACAACACTGGTATGATTTTCCAAATTATGCATTGTGCTACACCGTTTATCTGTCTATAAAAATAACTCAAAAACTAAAACATATCATCCACCACGAGTTTACAACAAATAAATGTAAAGAGGCATAAAATGACTTAGGCCGCCGCTGGCATTATCTATTCTGACGATAACGCAAGTTAGGAATGTCGTACGGAGAGGATTTTAACACCATACGATATCTAATAAGCAGGCGGAAATTGTTACATAGGAAATCTGCACTTTGGTGGCCATATTGGATTTCAAAATGGCCGCCAATTATATTAATTATTCATTACTAGAGTTTGGAAAGACGTATGGAGCTGATTTTAACACCATACGATGTATATTCCTAATAAGCAAGCGGAGGTATCATTGAACATGTCATGTTTTAGTCAAATAACACCGGTATGATCTTCCAAATTATACATTTTGCTAAACCGTTTATCTGTCTATAAAGATTTTCAGGCAATTTGGCCTGCATTATAATGGAGAACAACATATGCTATACAATATACAGTGCACACAAAGTTAATCATCAGAGTCGCCATCAGAGTCATTGGCATCCTGAACCACGATAGCATCATCCTGCACCATGTTGGAGCATCCCTGCAGCTTACACACAACAGTGCACTTCAACCCATTCAGTATGCAGGAGCAATCTGACGGTCGACACGTCCTTCTGCATGTGCATGAGATGAGATTCAAGACGACATCTGGAGCTGGTAGACCCGCCATCCATCGGATTGTGAGCGAACCGCCATCATCGAGTTCCCAACCATGTCCTGCTGATGGTGTTGGGACGTCTGGTAGGTTTTCAAGGCTGCGTCGCCAGATAGCCGCCTGATAGTTGGCCCTAAGCGTATGCTGCATCAAGGAGTCTTCACAAGGCGGCAATTGTCCAGATTCGATCTGGCCCTTCTTTGCACAGAACATGTGATAACGGAGCGAATTAACACCGACGATCTTCGTGTTCTTGGCGTACAGCTGACACGTGAAGGCCTGAATGCTATTGAAGACGTCTGTTGGTACATTCCACGAAGATCCCAGATCTGTGAATGCTTGAAGATACAGCTCATTCGCTTGCACAAGCTTCAAAGCATCTTTCCTTGGCTAGCCAGAGCACTCACAGTGTCACACCCGCTCCATGCATGAAGCCCTGGCAATGCACTGCAAACTCCAGACCCCAATACCGCAGCCAACTTTCCAACGTCGATCATTCTGACTCGAACCTTTGTTCCTCGTCTGATGAAGAGCTGACTATCGATGGTTCTGCTGAGATGAAGACTGATGATCAGAACGTCGGTGTCATCTGCCACTAAGATGATCGTCTTGTAGTGGGTAGCGGCGTGCTTTGCGTGGAGAAACATACGCGTGTCTGCTTCCTCGTGGCTACATTCGAGTGATTGCACCAACTTCCACCTATCGCGGGTCAGTACCAGACATTTTTCACCACAGGTGACATACAGTGTTCTGTTGCCTAGCTTTTCGCGATTTGTTTCATGTTTCCACGACTCCGCCAGAAACACAACCAGTTTCTCCTTTGTCTGGCTGCAAGCAAGGAGACGCCGCCAGTTCATGATTTTGTGTGCGGGTCTGATCTCGCTGAAACTGATGCCTTCATTTGAACCGCGGTTCACACGCTCAGCTGCTTTGATGGATTCTTCTGTGTATGTGTCAATGACAACATCGATGCGCTCACTGCCTTGACCAGCGTGAAGCGCTGCAGCAAGGATGCGGTCAGATAGTTCTTCGAACGTGTCGTTCTCGCCATGCATCTTTTGTATGACAGCCATCGCATCAATTTATTGTTGCACTTCGCTTGTCAACGTTCTCGGCTGGTTCCACAAGACCTTCCATGTGTTTCGCAAGTGCAGCTTTGTTCGTTTTTTTCATTGACCCATCAACGTTTGCCAAAGACCATGGTAACGGCCCTAGTGGGTGACAAAGGACAAGTTGCATGTCGAGGTTCCTTGTCTAGGCGATGAGTATCATGGTGGCAAATAGTTGTCTGTCAGCTCTCAGGACGATCTCCTTGTTTGTGCCCTTCACAACTTTCTGCTTGATCTTACCAAAGGTCTTCAAGTTTAGCTTGTTCAATGTGTCATGAAAGCCTGTTCCCTCTTCAAGACGTTTCTGGAAGCTTTGATACGCCGCTTCCCCTTTTTGCAGGGTGTTGAGTAGGTCATTAGAAACGTCCTCCCTCGCAGCCGCTCCGGTAGATATACTGAGAAGACATGACGGATCATCGGCAAATGGATTGGTCCAGTCATTTTCCAGTAGATCACAGATAGCTGTGACGCCAGACTCATCACGTTTGATGCGAGAAGTAGACAAGTCAGGGTGCTTGGCGTGAGATGTGTCTCTGCCATTCACAAGGATAGTTTCTCGTAGTTGCCTCAGTGCAGTAGCCCGATTTTCTGCAGTTAGATAGTATCGTGACACAGCCCTGTCGAAGACTAAAACCTCGTGTTCCTCCAGCTGTTTGCGTATCTTTGTTTACTGTTTCTTCTGTTGTCTGATCAACAGCGATTCTGGCAAATGGATTCCCTGGTCTAAGCTGTACGGAGAAGTAGCCTTGATTGAAATGCCTGTACAACTCGGGGCATGTTTCGTGGAGTTGCGTCATCTGTGCATAGTACACTGGTAGATATCTAGCATAGTTCACCTTGTTCATTGCGAAACACCAAGGGATCACTCTTCTGACACAAGCCAAGTGAAGCATCCAGTCGCCTTCTCTATCCGCACGAATCAACCCCAGCAGGGTCTCTACCATATCAATATACATCATCCAGAAGCGAGCCAGGTCTCCATGTTTGGTTCGCAGAAAATGTAGGTATTTCGCGAACATGTCAAAGCTCTGTACACATGAATCATCATCGAGAGCAGCAGCGAGAGTCTCGTGGCAAACATCCTCCTTGATGCTGCGAATTTTGAGGTCAGTGCTTCGAATCTGGGGTTCCTTGTCAGGATGATTGCTTTCTATCCACACCTGGAAGCCCTTCCAAATGATGCGCATTAGTGCCTCGTACATCAACTTGTGGAGTCGCACAGCACGGTTGTATTGCTTGCCTTCCAGAACCCTGTTGATGGAACCTTCAGCGATTACTCCTGACTCAACAGCTACATCCCGAAGGCCTGCATCTCCAAACATTTTCCCAATGCTCGACATGAAGTTACAGATGGTATGGAAGTTCCCCATCATGAGCACGATTCTTCCATATCGATCGACATCTTTCCATGCTATTTCGGTCGCCTTAGCAAATAGTGCCTGGTCTAGCACCACCGGTATACGCTCAAGCTGAAGTGATGACATGATGTTCAGAGCTTCTCTGAGGATTTCTTGCACTGTTGCCATATCTGTGGCAGGCGCGTTTATAGTCGGCAGGTAGCCAACTACATCTTCCGTCACCTGAACACGATCTCTAGTCATGATGTTGAAACCAGTCCACGAACTGATTGTCTGGTCGCATGGTTCCAGCATGCGAGTCATAATCCATACGTGATTTCGGCGCTGCGCAAGGGATGTTGCGCCTGCAAGAGTGTCAGAAAGATCTGCAGGCTTGATTGCAGGTGGGCCCTCTCGTTTCCCACCGCTGTATATTGGAACTAAATCGCTGGATGACGGGATAGATCGCTTCTTATCTGCTTTGGATACTGCCGATGGAGGTTGGGGCGGCAAACACGACTGCGACTTCGGTTGGACGATGATACCGTTGACGCGATGCGATGTTCCGCCACCACTCAGCGATTCCTCTAGCCTGTCGATGTTATCGAATGCTAATACAGTCGGGACCGAAGGGTGCACATGTGACGGAAGTGGTACTGTATCTTTCTCCACACTTGCTAATTTGTCTATGCATAGCGCTGTCTCGATTTCTTCCAGAACTGTGTACGAACATCCGTGCCCGAGTCGATTCAATATTCTGATGACCTCTGTATTACCGGTGAGCGTTTTCATGACCCACGGAAGTAGGACATGCTTCGATGTTCTGATGGTACCCCGGTGTACAGCATTGATGATATCTTGAGCCATCGACCATACCAGTGTGTCGGCACGCGCAGAGCTACCCCCACTCCCGCAAATCAAAGTATGCAGAAATACACGAAGAGAATCTGGTATCTTCACGTAATCTGAAGTGAGTTCTGCTGGCTGAGGCGGCCAACGTTCATTGTAATGAGCATCTTTGATCTGGTGTCGCAGTGAAGTAGCTGCACGCACAATGTTACTTTCACCGTCCGTTCGTTCAAATGCTTTCACTTCTGCTTTCAGGTTTACGCACTCTGCAGCAATCTCTCGCTTTGTCAGATTATCGGGCATCAAGTATACACGGTGTTTCACATTGAAGAAGATGAGCGATTCTCCAAACTCTCTTTGTAATGTGCGCTGCAGATTCTTCTTGATGGAGTCACGAACATCAACTGAAAATGTATCTGAAGACAGGATATCTGTTGCAACATCAACTATTGGAACAATCCTCGGGTTCAAGAACAAGTCAGTGCGAATGAAATTGAATATACATCGTATCATTTCTTTTTTCTCGATATTATCTTCAATGTCAGTTTCTACTTGAGGTTTTTGGGGCCGTGTGTAGTTTATATAGCAGGAGAAGTTGTAGTGAGCCTCAGCTGCAACCATATCTCGTGTAGTCAATGCCAAAACTCTCTCATCATTGCGAGCTGTCGCAGCATCTCTTATTGTCTTATCTGCTCGAAGTTCAACAGCCAAGACAACTGTTTCACGGGTACGACTGCCTTTTATGAATTTTGAAGCACGCTGGCAAAAAATGCATTTATCATCGTAGACCGTTGAAGTTGATACTGTCTCTTCCCGTGATGATCGCCGTCGCACCGCATCGCCAGTATCAACTGAAGAACTTCTAGCTGCATTGGTCAAAGTAGCTAGGTGGTTTTTGTGAGTGAAGTCTGATCTACAAGCCCTATGGTATAATATTGGAATATTAGGAAGTTCAACTGCGCCTTCTTGGACTAGCTTTAGAATTGGATAAAAGTTTCTAACTGCGGCTGCGTCACACAATGTCTTCCAAGAACTGTTGCCCGCTGCCTTGCTTAGTTCAGAGAGTGGCGACTTCTTGCTGCACAGGATGCACGTTCCGGACTCAGGTTCAATCTTCGCCCGTTTCGCCTCGACACCGGCCATCTCAGCTGAAAGAACAAAAAGACTGACGTTAGATTACTCCGATATCCGAAAAGCTCGCCAGCTTACATAGACATACTCATCCAAGTCAGTGAACATGTTAGATGGCGCCACAATACAACTCTATAATAGAGTTGTATGTGGCGCCATCTAACATGTTCACTTTTAGTTCTTAAGCCACCCACCCCCCCCCCCCCCCCCCCCCCCTCAGAAATTAATCAGGTCACCGCAACAAATCTCAGACTGAGATATAGAATATAGAATATAGATATAGAATAGACTGACGTCACTTTCGGCACTGGGTTCTGTGGGTTGATTTATCGGCGGGAAATTCCAACTGACATAGTTTCGGTTTGTGGAAAGTGCATGCCTTTTCATATATTTTTTGTGTACACTCGTGGTGGATGATATGTTTTAGTTTTTGAGTTATTTTTATAGACAGATAAACGGTGTAGCACAATGCATAATTTGGAAAATCATACCAGTGTTGTTTCACTAAAAAAAGTACAAGTCTAATAATAAAATATTGAAAAATATATGATTTTTTTTCGATAATTGATTTTTATAATAATTAATCTAAAACAAAATGCTTCATATTATTTTTTATTTAGACGGTACACATCGGACGTATATTTAGTCGTCAACCGCACATCGATAGCTAGTATAGAAGTCCAGATACATGTGCAACAATGTACCCCACCAAATGGGCATTTTCGAGCTGGGTGGTTTCAAAGATGGCGTCCATCCGGGCACTAAGCTACCGTTCTCAGATGTCCATCACACCTTTTCTGACACTTGAGACATTGGTCTAATGGAAAATCATAATGAGAATTACTCCCCCCCCCCCGGAGCATTCACTTCAAAAAATGGCCGGTTGGCTCAAGGACTATAACCCTCAAGCCCACCTCTTTTGTGGTTCCCAGTGTTTCCATCCACTTCTGTGTTGCGAGTTTGTGGCTGTATCCATCTTGTTCATGCCCTGTGCCCCAGAAGCAGTGCCTCTCAGAAAAACTACTGCGGCAGTTATTGCGAAGGCCTTGATTACATTTTTCACTTTGATTGACCTACCTAAGGTCATCCAGTCTGATCAGGGTTCCAATTTCATGTCAACGCTTTTTCAGCAAGTGGTACACCTGTTGGGTGTGGAGCAAGTAAGATCAACTACTTACCATCCCGAGAGCCAAGGGGCCTTGGAAAGGTTTCACCAGACATTGAAGAATATGATCAGAACCTATTGTTTTGAATGAGACAAGGATTGGGATGAAGGAATACCCTTAATGTTGTTTGCTACGAGGGAATCCGTTCAGGAGTCATTGGGATTCAGTCCTTTTGAACTTGTGTTTGGACACGCAGTTCGAGGACCATTGAAATTAGTGAAAGAACGGTGGCTACAGGAGGAGTCACAGTCAACAGTGGTAGAGTATGTGTCAACGGTTAGGCACAGATTGGCAAAGGTTTGTGAAGTTGCAAGAAGTAACTTAAAAGTAGCACAGGATAAAATGAAAGTGAGGCATCACAAGAAATCTCAGATAAGATATTTCAGTCCTGAGGACCGAGTGTTAGTGTTGCTTCCTGTTCCAGGTCAGCCACTACAGGCTAGGTATTTTGGTCCCTATGCAATCGAAAGGAGGGTTAATGAAACAGATTACGTGGTGACAACTTCCGACCGTGGTGACAAAAAGCGGCAGCTGTGTCATGTCAACCGACTGAAAAAAGATTATGAGAGGAAGCCTGGGAAAAAAATGGGTCCTGTCTCACCTGTCGTGCCTATAGTCGGGGTGCAAGAGAATCCAGAGTTTAAAGTCTTCACCGACCACAACCCCTTAACCTTCATTCAAAAAATGAAAAATAAAAATCAGAGGTTTTTTTTTTTTTTTTGGATACAGAATCGAGGCTCGTGAAAGAGCTAACATTTATCACAAAAAAAAATCAAAGAGACAAACAAACAAAGTATATAAAAAGGGGAGCGGTAGACAAGATGGGGAGAGAAGGGGAAGCACATAAACACAACATTTGAGAGCAGGGACATCGGGAATGTGTGGGAGGGAGAGGGATTTGGGGAAGGCGGCGTGGGAAGGGGGGGGGGGGGGTGGGAGAAGTATGAACACAGTACACCAAGGACTTCCAGCAAAGAAGTTGGTATTTAAAAAAAGTGGATTTTGGGTGAAATTAGCAGGGATAGAAAAGATCAAGGTTTTGGATGGGGGAAGATAGGAGATGGTGGTGAACAGCTGTTTTAAAGACCTGGAGGGTGGAGTGGGATTGAAGAGAGTGAGGGGGTTTGTTCCAGAGGCGGGAGAAAAGAGGAATGAAGGAGTGAAGGTGAGTAGAGAGTCTTGATTTTGGCAGTTTAACCATAAGAGCGTTGCAGGCAGATCTTGTGCGACCTGCAGGAATATTTGGGGGACAGTGCCCAGAGAGAGCTGGAGGAGCAAGGCTGGAGAGGAGTCGGTAGAAGACAGAAAGACCACCAACCTGCCTGCGGTGAGTAAGTGAAAGGCCCTCGGAGGTAGCTTCATCGCGGGAGATTCCAATAATTCTGAACGCTTTGGTTTCAACAGCGTGAAGACGAGCTAGGTGTGAGGCAGGAGCACCAGCCCAGAGGGGTGAACAGTATTCCATTGAGCTGCGGATGAAAGCCTCATATATGGTGAGGAGCTCAGGTGTGCCAAGGAAGGACTTCGCACGACGGAGGATGCCCAGTCGGCGACTGGCTTTGGAGGCCAGATTTGAAATGTGGTTTTCCCAGGAAAGATCATGGCAGATAGTGAGACCCAAAAGCTTGAGTGACAGAACTTCTTGGAGAGGATTATTCAGAAAGTGGATGGGAGGGTTGTCCAGTCGGTCTTTTCGGAGAGACATCGTAAGAGTGTGAGATTTGGCAGGATTGAAAAACATGTTCCACTTGTTTGCCCAGTCTGTGATTTCGTCCAGGTCTGCAGAGAGTGAGGAGGCTGCAGACTGCCGATCTGAGGGATGAGGAATGGAGCGGCAGAGAGTGGAGTCATCAGCAAGGTTGATGAGATGGAGTTTGTCTTTGCAGGAGTTGAACTTGGAAATTGAGCATGTAAAGGGCAGGGACAATGTCGTTGCCGATGCTTTATCCAGAGTGAACTAACTTTGAAAATTCCTGTAGGTTGTTTGGAAGTTTTGTTGCTTTCTTCTGGGGAATATTAGTTATTGTTGCTCATGTGAGTTGATCAGCCATAGGTTGATTGGTAGTTTTGGGTGTGAGTTTTACTTTTGTTTGTTAAAGAGGTTTTTTGCATGAAAAGAAAGTTTTCACTATGTTCAAACTTTCTTTCTTGAGGCTGGGGAGTGTTACGGATTTGTCACTTCCGTCTTTGTGGTTTTCATCCACTGGAAGCATTTTAGTTTCATATACTATTATTGTTACAGTTTGAGTATGAAATGGAGATAACTGTCTTCAAAGGTAAAAATTAGTGTTTCAAAAGAAAAACGAAATGGATCGGGAGAAACCGGAAGAGGAGGAAGAAGAGGCTGGAGCGGATCAAGTGAGATCGGGAAAGAAAGGCCGATCTGCTTCGAGGTATCTAGCGGACGCTGGTGGACATTGGTCACGAGCCAATATTGGTTTCCCCGGGAAAGGGATTTCTGTGACAGTGTCGTTATTGTTGTGGCAGATAAACCTGCGTGATGAGTTTTGCTTTTGGTTCCGAAAGTGAATCATTGCTGGAGAGCAGGTACGCCTCCATTACGGGCCTGTCCGCCATTTCACCTCGCACCAGCCATTTCACCTCGCACCAGCGATTCGCCTGGTTTTCGTGTGTGTCGTGGATTTCACTTGGGAATTCGCGGTTCTCCGCTTGGGAGCTGCTGCTCGTTCATGTCAGCGTCATTGCCTGGTGAACTGAAGGTGTGAATTCCCAGTCGCCTTTTGGGTGAACTTTTACCTGACCGACGTCGGCCCGACCTCACCCAGTGGCTCTTCTGTAGCATCGACTGTCAGCCATCCTGGGTTCAGGTCTCAGTACGACCTTTTTTCTTGTGATCACCGGAGTGTGGATCGACTTTGGCCTGGTGTCGTGACAGTGACTTTGGGGGTGGTACAGTTCGCTCACGTGGAGTACCGTGAGTTATTGAGTTAAGAAACTGGTGGTACCATCATAGGAATTATATGCTGTTTGCTGTGCAATTGAGGTTTTCTTGTACTCGTGAAAGTTGTTATTATTGTGCGATATTAATACAATACTTGGTTTTTTGGTATCGATTGCTTGGTGTGGTTTCACCATTGGTCATTGGCACACATAATAGCACATCTTTCTGCCATGACTCCTTTCTAGGCTAGGAGGTACACCGTGACCGGGGTTTGGGGAGGAGCACGTAACAATGTCTCTATATAATTATGTCTCTTATATGTCTCTATATATCTATATATATAAAGTAGAGTTGGCCTCTGTGTCTGTATCCTGATCTATGTGTGATCTCTAAGATCTCGAGAACCCGTGGACGGATTTGCGAGCGGAAAGTACTGTTCGACTCGGGATGGTCCCAGGAATGTCACGGAGACATAAAAATTTAAAAAATTTCGGGTTTTAAAATTAGCGTATTACGCATAATTAGCACTAGCAGAAGAGAGAGGGATTCGAAGGGAGGGAGCGCAGCGCTTCTAGCGCTTCTGACTACAGCACACCTTAAAATTAAAAAAACTTCGGGTTTTAAAATTAGTGTGTTACGCGTAATTAGCGCTAGCAGAAGAGAGAGGGATTCGAAGGGAGGGAGCGCAGCGCTTCTAGCGCTTCTGACTACAGCACACCTTAAAATTAAAAAAACTTCGGGTTTTAAAATTAGTGTGTTACGCGTAATTAGCGCTAGCAGAAGAGGGAGGGAATCTAAAGGGAGCGCAGTGCTCCCTCCAGCGCTTCTGTTAGCGTAATTAGCGTATTTCGGAACGTTAATTTTTCAACTTCATTATTCGGAATCAGTACGTCCCAGAGAACCTTCGTAACGTTAATTTTCAACTTCATCCGATTGACATGGGACCAACGGCATGTGACAAAGAGTGAAACATACAGGCTACATTTATTTGACGACAATGAGTTCCGACTTCCGACCTCGGTGGGATGACAGGCTGAGTCAACCCCCCTGGTGTGAAGGGGGAGGAGGAGGGGAGGGGGGGGGAAGAGAAGGGGAGGGGAACGAGGGGGGAAGGGGATGGGAGGGGGGAGGGGGAGGGGGAAGGGGGGAGGGGGGAGGGGGAAGGGGGAGGGGAGGGGGGGAGGGGAAAGGGGGGGGAGGGGGAGGGGAGGGGCCCTTCTTCCCCTGGGCACCCCCGCACCCTTCCCTCCCCCCCTTCCCCTCCCCCCCCTCCCCCCCTTCCCCCCCTCCCCCCCATTCCCCTCCCCTCCTCTTCCCCCCTCCCCTCCTCCTCCCCCCGCTTCCCCCCTCCCCCCTCCCCCCCCCCGTTCCCCCTCCCCTCCTCTTCCCCCTCCCCTCCTCCTCCCACTCCCGTGCAAAGCCGGGTACCTCTGCTAGTGTCTCTATATATGTCTCTATATATGTCTCTATATATGTCTCTATATATGTCTCTATATATGTCTCGATATATGTCTCTATATATGTCTCTATATATGTCTCTATATGTATATGTCTCTATATATATGTCTCTATATATGTCTCTGTATATGTCTGTATATGTCTCTATATATGTCTCTATATATGCCTCTATATATATGTCTCTATATATGTCTCTATATATGTCTAAATATGTCTGTATATATGTCTCCATATATGTCTCTATATATGTCTCTCTATATATATCTCTCTATATATATATGTCTCTCTATATATGTCTCTCTATATATGTCTCTCTATATATATATGTCTCTCTATATATATATGTCTCTCTATATATATATGTCTCTCTGTATATGTCTCTCTATATATGTCTCTCTATATATGTCTCTCTATATATGTCTCTCTATATATGTCTCTCTATGTATGTCTCTCCAGGTATGTCTCTCCATGTTTGTCTCTCTATATATGTCTCTCTATATATGTCTCTCTATATATGTCTCTCTATATATTATACAACATGCATTTTAAGGCCATTTTCGCTGCTAGAGCAGGGGTTAGCCTTGCCGTCCCAATGACAATCTTCTAAATTTTGCCCGATTTTCTGCATCGCCCCTTGTAAACCCCGTTGCCCGCATTTCTTCTTCACCATCTTTAGCCAAGTCTTTCTCGGTCTTCCCCGTTCTCTACTTCCTTCTACATTCATTTCCATCACTCTTCTCAACCAGTCACTTTCATCCTTCCTCAACACATGACCAAACCATCTCAACCTGTTTCTCTTCACAGCATCAATCACAGGCTCTATTCCCATCATCTTTCGCTATTCATCATTTGTCTTCCTCTCTCTCTCAACGATACTCCACACATCCACCGAACCATTCGCATTTCCACCCTTTCCAGCCTTCGTTGCTGCTCTACGTTCATTACCCATGTCTCGCTCCCATAAATCATAACACTTCTCACACATGCAGCGTACACCTTTCCCTTCAGCTTCAACGACACTCCCCTCCTCATCAGCACGCCACTCAGTTCCCGAAACGTCTTCCATGCACATCTCACTCTCGCAACCGTTGCCGAGTCTGATCCACCTTCTCCATTCAGCATGTCTCCTCGGTAGCAAAATGTTTTCACACCTTCCAGCTTCATTCCATCTCCAAGATCCAACTCAACATTTCCTCCATCTGCAGCTCCCTCTGTGCACACCTTACACTTGAATGTAGCTGCCACACTGGTTAATGACCCTCTCAGACCACTACATTTTTGATGAACCCACTCAGCGCACATTGTACATTGAATGGAGTTCACTCCAACACCCTTCCTGCACACAGCACACGGCACTTCCCAGTTCTTTCCACCTCACCACATGCTTTACCACTTGCCATCACCTTCGTCTTTCCGATATTCACTTTCAGACCTTTTGTCTCCATACATTCCTTCCACTTGTTCATCTTCTCCTTCAGTTCATCCATACTTTCCGCAAACAACACCAGATCATCTGCATACAACTCCCACGGTAAACCCTCCTTTACGTTCAGAGCCAGCACCTCCATCACAGCTACAAATAGTAGTGGACTTAGTACCGACCCCTGATGCACTCCCACCTTCACCTCAAACTCATCACTGCTCCCGTCCTTCGTCCTTACAGCTGTGCGTGCTCTTTTGTACATTGCCATCACTACTCTGATCAACCATTCCTCCACTCCTAACTTCCTCAATGTATGTGTACTCAAATGTACTCCTCTCGACATCTCTATATATCTCTATATATCTCTGTATATCTCGATAGATCTCAATAGATCTCGATAGATCTCGATAGATCTCGATAGATCTCGATAGATCTCGATAGACCTCGATATATCTCGATATTGTGGCGGACACGAAAGCACTGCCATGGTGACATCACCCCCGCACACCAAGTGGGGGTGGGCCACGCCCGGGAGAGAGGCGTGGCCTCACGATATACACGGGGCGCGCAGCCCTGAGCAGCTCAGTGTTACAGTGAGCTCTTGAATAAAGACTCTTACAAATTACCGCGTTGTCCGCTTCCTCCTTGCTTACAAGCAGCGCGCGTAACACCGTGCTTTACTGGTGACCTCGACGTTGGATCTGCTGTAGCGATCCTTCCAAACACGACGCCATTGCCATGGCCAACAACGCGATGTTTGCCATCACCTTCGCGATCGGTTTAAACTTCCCGAATTTTGGGAGGCCCAGGCCGAAGTTTGGTTCGTCCAAGCCGAAGCCCAGTTTCAGCTTCGGCGCCTCACCGGCGACGAAATGCGCTACTGCCACGTCGTCGCCTCCCTCGGGCCCGGCACGGCCGCTTGAGTTGTGTCCGTCCTTCGCCACCCACCGGATGGCCACAAGTACGAGGCACTCAAGCGGCTGCTCCTAGACGAGGCACTCAAGCGGCTGCTCCTAGCCACGTTCGGCCTCACGGAGGACGTATGGGCCGACCGCCTCCTGGATCTCCCCGAGCTCGGCGACATGCGCCCGTCGGTCCGAATGGACCATATGCTGTCGCTGTTGGGCGACGAAGCCCCTGGTTCTCTATTCTGGGCGCTTTTCCGTTGCCAACTTCCAGCACAGGTACGCCTCGCGTTCGCCGGGACAGTACTAACGGAACCCCGAGCATTGGCCGCCGAGGCGGACAGGTACTTCGCGGCTTTGGACATGCGGGCGAGAGTCGGTGCGGCCGTCGCGGACCTCGAGGCTGATGCTGCTGCCCACCTCGTGGATCCCGAGGCTGATGCTGATTCACAGCATCAGCTTACACAGCATACGCAGCATGCTGATACGCACCTCGTGGCCGCCGCCACGCCCCGCCCACCGCCGCGGTGAAAACCGCCACCGCGGGGAAAACCGCCGGCTCCACCAGCCTGGCAGAGCCAGCCGCACTCCTCCAGCTCCACCACCTGGTGCTGGTTCCATGCCAAGTTCGGCCACGAGGCTCGACAGTGTCATCCGCCATGCTCCTTCAACAGGTCGGGAAACGCCCGGGCCGGCGCTCGATAGTGGCAATGAGCGCCGGCCGTTCGAGCAGCCTGCTGTTCATAACGGACACCTTATCCGGGCGCCGTTACCTGTGCGACACGGGAGCACAGGTGAGTGTCGTTCCTGCCGGTACGTCGGACAAGCACGCCGCGGGTGGGGGCCCCGCGCTGCTTGCTGCGAACGGGACGCCCATCCGTATGTACGGAAAACGCTGCCTCTCTCTGCGGTTCGGAGGGCAGGTTTTCTGATGGTCGTTCGTCACTGCCGACGTGCCCATGGCATTGTTGGCGCGGACTTCCTGTGCGCCAATGGGCTCCTGGTCGACGTAAAGCACAGACGTCTTGTCCAGGCCGAGACGTTCAGCTCGCTCGCTTGTGCGCTGCCCAGCTCGTCGAGCAGCTCACTGAGCGGCTCACCGAGCGGCTTGCCAAGCGGCTTGCCGAACGGTTCGGTTCCGGCCACGTTGATCTGTACGCTTCCGGCAGCGGACGAATTCACCCGCCTCCTCACCGGCTTCCCGGCCCTCACGCGGCCCACCTTCTCGGCGGGGGCCATCAAGCACGGGGTGGCCCATCACAGCCCCACCGTCGGGCCACCGGTCTACGCCCGGGCACGCCGCCTCGAGCCGACGAAGCTGGCGGTAGCAAAAGCGGAGTTCGCTACCCTGGAGCGACTCGGCATCGTTCGGCGCTCGGAGAGTGCTTGGGCATCGCCGCTGCACATCGTGCCGAAGCCCGGCGGGGGATGGCGACCGTGCGGGGACTATCGCCATCTCAATGACGCCACCACCCCCGACCGCTACCCCCGTCCCCCACATTCAGGAATTTTCCACCCGTTTGGCGGGCATGTCCTTCTTCTCGAAGGTGGACCTCATACGCGGCTACCATCAGGTACCCGTCAGGCCGGAGGACGTCCCGAAGATGGCGGTCATCACGCCGTTCGGACTCTTCGAATTCCTGCGGATGCCCTTCGGTCTGAAGAATGCGGCTCAGGCGTTCCAGCGGCTGATGGACAGCGTCCTGCGCGACTTGGATTTTGTAAACGTCTACCTGGACGATATCCTCGTCGCCAGCGCGTCCCGCGAAGAGCACCTACACCACCTCCGCACGCTCTTCGAACGCCTGGGCCAGCATGGCCTGATTGCAAACCCCGCAAAGTGCCGGTTCGGCGTCGCCGAAATCGATTTTCTGGGGCACCGCGTCACCAGGCACGGAGCCGTCCCCCTGCCGGCCAAGGTGGAGGCGGTGAAGAGGTTTACGCGCCCCCCGCACGATCAGGGGGCTGCAGGAGTTCCTGGGCATGGTGAACTTTTACCATCGCTTCCTGCCCCGTATCGCCCAGCTCCTGCGCCCCCTGCACAAAGCTCTCCGAGGTAAGCTGGGCAAAGGCGACGTTACCTGGACCGAGCAGATGGACGCGGTGTTCACGGGCGCGAAGCTCGCCTTGGCTAACGCCACCATGCTCGCGCACCCGGCGCCCGATGCACCGATCGCCCTCACCACCGACGCCTCGGGCTACGCAGTGGGCGCGGTGCACGAGCAATGGGTGCGTGGAGCTTGGCAACCGCTGGCGTTCTTTAGCCGGCAGCTTCGCCCGCCCGAACGCCGTTACAGTACCTTCGACCGCGAGTTGCTCGGGCTTCACTTGGCGGTCAGGCACTTCCGCCATCTGCTCGAGGGCCATGCGTTCACTATATACAGTGGAACCTTGACTTACGAGTGCCCCAACTTACGAGTTTTTCGAGATACGAGCCGTCGCTCGGGCGGTTTATTGCTTTGAGATGCGAGCCGAGATCCGAGTTACGAGCTTTCGCCACCCGGTCACGTGGTTATCTTGCCGTGCAAGTACAGTATCTCTGTCGTATAGCGCTGCATTTTTGTTTTCGCATGTTGGTTATTTTGAGTTTACGCCGCCAGGTGGGTTCTGGTCACGTGGTTATCTTGCCGTGCAAGTACAGTATCTCTGTCGTATAGCGCTGCATTTTTGTTTTCGCATGTTGGTTATTTTGAGTTTACGCCGCCAGGTGGGTTCTGGTCACGTGGTTATCTTGCCGTGCAAGTACAGTATCTCTGTCGTATAGTGCTGCATTTTTGTTTTCGCATGTTGGTTATTTTGAGTTTACGCCACCAGGTGGGTTCTGGTCACGTGGTTATCTTGCCGTGCAAGTACAGTATCTCTGCCGTCAACTTGTTCAGAGTGCCGGCGATAGCTCGCCTTCTCTTTGTGGAAAACACGGTACTGAGAAGAAGAAGAGGATGATGTGCTTGGATATAAAACACGCAATCGTCGAAAAACATGAGCGAGGTGTCGAGGAGGACGTATATAACGGCAGAGGAGAAGAGCATGCCAGGCCACAACTTGTGGATATAAAACACGCAATCGTCGTGTTTTATATAAAACTTGTGCTTGGATATAAAACACGCAATCGTCGAAAAACATGAGCGAGGAGCCGAGGAGGACGTATATAACGGCAGAGGAGAAGAGCATGCCAGGCCACAACTTGTTCAGAGTGCCGGCGATAGCTCGCCTTCTCTTTGTGGAAAACACGGTGAGATCCTTAACATCCAACAACTAATGGGACGCAAACGGGGCGCCCAGTTTAGCGGTACACACATTGATGAATCACCCTGCCTGTGATTCACCCATGACAGGTTATAGCTGGGTCGGGATTCAAACCCAGGCTGGACAGTTTAGACTTTAGAGTCAAGTGTGCGTACCTCCAGTCCAGGCCATCCTGCCAACTTGTATGCTGCATACAGGTGAAATATAAAGCGCGAGATATTTTTATATATACTGTGTATTTTAAAAAAAATTGGTGTGGTTTTTGGCGGGCTGGAACGGATTAATAGCATTTCAATGCATTTCAATGGGGAAATTTGATTTGAGATACGAGCAATTTGAGTTACGAGCTCGGTCACAGAACGAATTAAACTCGTAAGTCAAGGTTCCACTGTATATCTATATATATCTCTATATATCTCTATATATCTCTATATATCTCTAAATATCTCGATATATCTCTATATATCTCTATATATCTCTATATCTCTCTCTCCCTCTCTCTCTCTCTCTCTCTCTCCTCTCTCTCTCTCTCTCTCTCTCTCTCTCTATATATATATATATATATATATCTATATATATATATATATATATATATATATATATATATATATATATATATATATATATATATATATATATATATATATATATATATTTAGGGTGGGCTTCAAAAAATCAAAATGCTGATTTTCTCCGGGACATGGTCTATTTTTGTTCCTTTTGGTGTCAAAGGAAACCACACCAAATTTGAATGGAATCCAATAATATTTAGGGGTGCCACATCAGTGATGAATTTTCCCCCATGCAAAAATAGGAATTCCCATTTTTTGGGCTGTATATACACAAAATAAATACATAATTATATATATACATTCAATATAATATTAAAAATAAATATATAGTAAATATACATTAAATAATAAATATACATAAATACACATTATACATTATATATATACAATATATTATACATACAGTTTTGAGACTTCCTATGATCACTATCTGGGCAATTTTCATGCATGTTTTGTACAGGTTCCCGGGGTCAGGGGTACGCTTTTTTAGTGTGTAATATGTCGGCCTAACTTATTGACTGTGGCTCTTTTGTAGAGAGTGACCCTGTGGAGTAAGAATTAACAGGATTTTACCCACATTCTTGCTTATTTTGCAGATATGGCATGTGCTAGTACCAGTGTTTCATTGAAAACTCGGGCTCAGGATAATGTGTATCTCATTGGGTCCACTTCTGGAGATGCCATCAAAGGTGCCAAGCTCCCGACTGTGCATCAATCTCTTGTCCTGTTTTTCCATCACCTGAAGAAGGAGAATCGCACTGCCCAGGAGAGTGCAACCCTCACCATTGAAGAGGTTGTGAAGTTCTGGAAAAAGCTCACCTACCTACAACGACGAAGCAGCACTGCATCCATCGTTTGGAGAGGCTATATGAAGAATGGAGGAGCCTCCAAAAAGGTGCAAAGTGGGGTGGTGCGACCCAAGAGAAAAAGGAAGTATCCTTCAAGGCCTCCTTGGGGAAGACGTTTGATCTTAGGCATGCAGATTCGGAGGCCATGAATCACCAACCCCGAGGACAGGAAGTTTCTTCACGATCAATTCTCAGAGAGGAAGGCTTCAATGGGATCTGTAGACACTGTGTTGGAAGCAAAAACGTTCTTGTGTGTTTGAAAGATCAGCAGCCACGAGATGATTATCGTGAACTCCTAGAACTGACTGTCATCTACATGGGAGGAAATCCCACCTCGTGGAATCCGGATCATGGCTCCAGGAGCAATGCACAGAGCCAGATGGATGGCAAAAGCACTATATTCACTACAGGTGTTCATGTTTCGGTCAGAGTTCCACTTGACACTTCGAGAGGCGAGAGAACTCCGAGCCTTCAACATTTTTTGTCTGCCTTGTGTATGTACAGCTTGGTTTCGGGCTCCACAAGCTATTGAGGCTCCCCTGAATGACATTAACCTCTTCAAGAAGTTGGAAAAGTTTGAACAAATCAATCAGAAGATGGCTCATGCAGCCTTGAAGGCACTTGGCCGCCACACGTGGTACATGAGCCCAGTACTAGTGGCATTTGCATTCTTTGACACCAGAATTGACAAAGAAAGCAAGATCAATATGATTGAAGCATTGAAAAATGACGGTGAAAACCCCTCTCCAAAGAGACCAGCTATCAAACGAGGAACCGCCCTGTCATCGTTGGCCTCATAACAAAACACACCAAGCATTTCTTCAGCATCCTAGGGACCCCAACTGATTGATGGATAAGGATCCTGGTTCATGGGAGTAAGAAACCAGCTTTCAGGAAACAAAGAAAGCCGCCAGTGGCTTAGTCGTGGTGAACGACAGGGCAGAAAGGGGTGTCGCATTGATACAAGACTACAATAAGCTCCTTACAAAGGATGAAGAGCAAAAGCAAGCTCTGCTCCAAGTTGTTGCTGCTCACAGGAAGATGTACCCCGATGCCAAGAGGCAACAGTGGTGAAACAGGCCCAGAAATAGGAGTTACATTTCTCATTATATCTGGGTTTTTTAATATTATGTGATATGGTGTCTCTTCATTTTATGAACTGAACATTTGGATTGTTATCATTGAATTTGAGTTTTCATAGCAATATAGTGCTATTTGTGCAGCTATTGTAACTTGTGTTTGCTAGAATACAAAGAAAGTGAGTGGAGGGTGGATTTTCATAAAACAAACTTCTGGTTTTGCTTTCGATCCATATATAGAAAAGTTTTGTAGACACCTTTAGTTTGAAGGCTGATGTGGCACCCCTAAATAAAATCAGATTGCTTTCATATTTGGTATCTTTTCATTTTGGAACAAAAGGAACAACATAAAGCCATGTCCCAGTAAATATTTAAAAAAAATTATTTTGAGCACCACCCTAATATATATATGTATATATATATATATATATATATATATATATATATATATATATATATATATATATATATATATATTGTTGTGGATATGAGAATGTTTTTTTGTTGTTGTTGTTGTTGTGTAAATTGTTGTAAAATATCGCCCTCCTTACTCCAGTGTTGTATAAAGGTCAAAGGGCGTTCCCGTAGTTAATTCCATAAAGCATACACGAAGGACACCATATATCCCTGTTCAGTAGTTTTTTCCTTATTCTGTGTATTAGGTGAAGGCTTTGTCTTCATTAACCAATACTCCATTGCACCGAATTCAAATAGATAGATCCCCTTTCATTCCCATTCCCAAAACCTCTACTGCCAACTGCATTTGCCGCCATTACGGCGTGGTCAGCTCGGGGAAGAAGGGCGTGCCCACCCATCGTCATCAAGGGCGGAGCCAGAGGGCTGTGCTGACCAATCAGGGCCGAGGCGAGCTGACCGATGGGCGTGTCCTGGACACCAGCGGCTTGATCGCCTGAGGCGCTATAAAGCGCACGCGCGAAAGCAAGAGAGTAGGTTGTTGGACTAAGAGAGAGAAAGAGAGTCCTGCGAGCCAAAAGCCGAGAAGTGGTTGTTGGACTAAGCAAGAGGGGAGAGGTGAATTACAAGAGTTGCGCAAAGGTTCCAAGAAAGAGTTGCGCCAAAGGTTCCAAGAATGAGTTGCGCCAGAGGTTCCAAGAAAGAGTTGCGCCAGAGAGGTTCCAAGAAAGAGTTGCGCCAGAGACGGCAGACGAGTTGGGACGAGCCCTCGGAGAAAGAAGGGAGACGCGTCCTGAGGTGAGCCAGAGAACCAGCAGCTTTGGCTCCACAAGCAGCGTTGACTCCACCAGGCAGCTTCGACCCGTTACCCGCGGGAACCAGATTGCGGTGGCATCGGTGGCTGTCGAGGTCCAGCCCCGACGTCCCGTGCGGGATTAAGCCCGAACCATCTGCCCCAGCTGAACCTTCCCATTCTCCTTCCAGCATTCATTCCTGCCATTCCATCCTTCTTGTGTACGTGAGTTTGTTTTGTTTGTCTTGTCCCTGGGTTAAGTTAAGCTTGTATAGTTAAGCTAGTATTTTCACTGTGTCACCTGCTTTTTCCATTTTCCCTGTATATAACCTTGACTGCTCCTTTTGCATTCGTGTGTGTAAATAATAAATCCTGTTATTCTTCTGTACGTCTTCTTCTTCCTCTTTACATTCGGTCGCTTTAGAGGTTTCCATATTGAATATCTGTGGCGCGATTTTGGCCAACGTCCAGGAATCGGGTTAGTCGGGTAACGGTTAGGGCCGCGGCGCCATCCGCTCGGCAAAACAACATCCTATCCGCGGTCCGTAACAATATATATATATATATATATATATATATATATATATATATATATATATATATATATATATATATATATATATATCTGTGTGTGCCTGTCTCTGGCTCTTGCTCTGTGCCCATCTCTGTCCCTGTCTCTCTCTACTTTTAATTGTGTTCTGTTACCATTCTGTGTTCCAGTTACTCCATGAGCCTCACCAAGGTATACAAATAATTTATGCTTCAATGAGCATTGCATGGAAAGCATATTCTGGATGACGCTCACCATGAGACAAAATATTGATTTATTTAAAACGACAAGAGCAGGAGACATGCAAATGGACATATCTGGAGGGAGAAAGAGATGATGAACGATGTTAATACTAATAATTATTAACACTTACAAAGAAGGAAAATGATCCACTTACAAGGAAGGCCCATGCATCCCATAAGCACACAACCAAGCAAGGCTTTTTGTCAAGTTCAAGTGTTTTTGATGGAAGAGTGTGGAGTGGAGCAGAGCAGGCCCATACCGACCAGATTGCAGCAAAAGCACCATGGTCCAGCACATAACGCGTTCCTGCAAACGAACAGTTTATGACTTAGCAAACGAGCACTTAGGAGGCAGTGATATACTTTCCTCCCCTTCCCCATCCTGCCTTATTGTCTTTCTCCCTCCCCCCCCCCCCCCCCCCCCCCCCCCCACGTGAACCAGCACTGCCAATGAGGCATCGGCTCTCCACTCACAGCGTGTAGGTCACCTGGCAGCTCGGCCATGATGCTGCATTTTGCCAGCGATGTGGAAGGCCAATGGCAAGCCACGTTGCTATCGCCAAGTGTAGCCCTGCCCGAGGGGATGACGTTGACACCTGTGGTGACGTCACGACCCACTGGTCCACTGGAAGGGTGAGAAGGGAGAAACATAATGCCCAATGCGCTGGTGGCAACAGTGCTGTTCGATGATATTTGTAAAAATTAGCAGATAGAGTGAGCGTTTCAGAGATATAATTATTTAATATTTTCCTTCAATCCAATATGGCTGCCAAACCATGTGACCTATGATGTCATAAATTTAATATTTCAATACAAATGGGTCATAGATCATGTGCATGCAATTTCAGCATCTAAAATCAACGTGTGGATGAAATTTAAAATGGATAAAAGTACACTCGATTGGTCAAAATAAGTTCTGTCGTTTTGGTTTGAAACAGTATCTGAGCTGAGTTTTGTGACAGCGTACATTTAAAGTACATTTGTTCCTCCAAGTTAATAAGGTTTGTTTCGTCAAATGGGGATGCAGCAGAAACAAGAGCCCCTCTGGTGCAAAACGAAGATGTCGGAATTATACATTACCATACCAAAGATACCTGTGCAAATTTCTGGATACTCGGGATTGTTGAGATGGGCCAACACAGCCAATAAAAGTACTGCCGAGGAGTAGTCGTCTGTGATTTTGTGAACCGAGACCCGGTGAAGAGTCACGTCTCTCCACCATATGTCAATGTTGAAAGTTGGAAAATTGCTGAACTGACGTCGGGGACATGCGTGCCATCCCATCATCCTGCGTCTCACAAGGAGTGCCCCCATCCAGAGCCCAGCCTGACGGACAGATGTAAGCTCCCTCTGGCCTTTTCTTTATTGATATCAGTCCAGGGTATTATCTTTGAGAAGATACACTTTTGCATGCACATGTGGGTTCATGAGGACAGTCCAAATGGAGTGGCAGCAGTAGAAGAAGACGTGAAAAAGAGACCCGAAGAGCAAAGAGAAGAAAGCAGAGAGAGCAAGAGCAAAGAACCCAGAAAGGAAGAAAGAAAAAGACCAAGGACCAGCGAAAAATATATATGTAGCAAGTCGCAGGCAGAGAAAGGCACAGCCAGGGATTCAAAAGAGTGTATGGAGAAGAGCAAAAGAAAGAGTGATCCCAGAAGCCATGAAAGGCAAATTCAAAATCTCATTCCTCAAAAAGGGTGGCACATCCCTCACCCCTGTCTGGAAGAGACAAACCCCACGTCCGAAACTTTTTTTTTCCTCCCTCATCAGCAACCGCTGCTGCTTTTCTTTCCCCGAGTGTAGGTGACGCTGGCGAGTGAGCAAAAAGCCTGGGATCTGTGCTGCGCCCGATTTGCAAGGTAATGAAGACTTGTTAATCAGTAAAGTGTGTGGGGAGTTGGAAATGTGGTAATGAACAAACCCCTAGTCCAATAAGGTTCTGTAATTGTATTATTGTGCTCCTCGCCTGTCATTTGAGTGGATGCAATGCTGTGTTGGGAAGCGAGGACAGCCAAGACGCGGACGTGCATAGAGTACGAAGCCGAGCAGTCTTAATGTTTCCTAGCCTACACTAATTGCTGGCTGAGAATTTTTTGCGGGGGGGCCGGCGGGGGCCATGGAGCTATGCTTTGCTCGTTCTCACTTGCTCTTGTCGTGCGTCGTAACGTCTTTTCTCTTCCCGCACTGCTTGTTTAATTGTGCAGTGGGACACGCAGCCAGCTCTCTGGTGCATGCAAATTAGGTGCATGCAAATCAGTGTCGTTTGCTTCTCCCTCGTGTTAATGACGACAGTAAACAATAATTTGTCTGTGACCGCCTTAAAATTGATTGGCCAGTTGGTACACATGCACTTGACAGATATATGACAAATGGTTGTTGTTGCTATAAATGTGTTGGGGGGGAGGGGAAGAAAAGATGTGACACATTCAAGCTGGCTATATAACATTGTGTTAATGAGTTTGATGATGATGTTATTGCAAATGTTACCAGAAAAAAATATCTTCATAGTCCACCAAATGTATATGTATATGTATATATGTGTGTGTGTGTGTACGAGGGCCAGTCAATAAGTAACCTTAAAATAGCGATATAAATTTGAGAATGTAATGTGTGTAGTTGTAGACGACATATGTTATATCTATGGGTAAGAGTCATGTTTTGGCCATTTTAGATCTGGCAACATTTAGTGTATGACATCAGTAGAGCAGTTCCAAGATGGCGGCTCACTTAGAAGCACGCACCAGGGAGGAGCGACGTTCTGTCATCCGTTTCTTGGGAAGTGAGGTTGTGAATCCCAGTGAAATCCATCGCAGAATGAAGATGCAATATGGTGACGCATGTTTATCGCTGCAGCAGGTGTACGACTGGGACAGGAAGTTTAAAAGTGGAGTGTCCAGTGTGGCAGACGCTGCTCGCTCGGGCCGGCCTCACACAGCTGACACACCAGAAATGGTTGCAGGAGTTGAGCGTGTGCTAAGAGAAAACCATCATGTTATGCTGGTGAAGTGGTCTCCGAATTGAACATTAGCCATGGTTCCACGCACCATGTCATTCACAACGTGCTGGGGTTCCACAAAGTGTCTGCAAGGTGGGTGCCGAGACAACTCACACTCGGACTGAAAGAATGGTGAGTGGACGCATGTGAAGAACTTCTGTGACGTTACGAAACAGAAGGAAACGCTTTCTTACAGTGTGTAGTGACTGGGGATGAAAGGTGGGTCCACTACTTTCAGCCAGAAACAAAGAGGGCAAGCAAAGAGTGGTGCCATTCAACTTCACCGAAGCCCAAAAAATTCCACACAGTAGAAGAAAGAGACATGCTCTTCTGGGATAGCCGAGGTCCATTTGCAGTACATGGCAAGAAGGACCACAGTCACCAGTGCATCGTACTGCAACCTCCTTAAAAATCATCTGAAACCAGCAATCAGATCAAAACGTCGTAGACTACTCACTACCGGTGTTTTGCTGCAGCATGACAATGCTCGGTCCCATACAGCTGCAACAATCGAGGACCTGCATTTTGAGGGTCTTTTATCTATATTTTAAGAAAAATATTTTAAAGTTACTCATTGACTGCCCCTTGTATATGTATACAGTATATATATATATATATATATATATATATATATATATATATATATATATATATATATATATATTTTTTTTTTTTTTTTTTTTTTTTTTATTTATTTATTTTTTTTTAAATATATATATATTCCTTTATTGATATTCTTCCAGTTTCAGCTTGAAGCGACACGAGAGGAATAAAAATAAGGGAATTTCAAAGCTAATGATTTTAACTATCTACAGGGAAAAGAGCTTTTAATTTTTTCAATTTCAGTCTGGTATTATGAAAAAGTACTTGCATCGGCTTACAAGACTGATACGGAAGAGCGGCTTATGTGTTACTAATACTGTGGTCAGATTTGTTTTTATCGCTGCTTGATAAATACATAAGCACTCGAAATTAATTATTTGGTGAAAGCAGGCCAGTCAGACATTGGGTTGCGAATGCCTCTGGCAATTAAGTAGAGTGTATATTTTAGTGATTCATTCTAGAAAGTGGATAACATAGTTAGGTTACACAGTATACACATATATATACACACAGTATATATATATACTACTGGTCAAAAGTTTTAGAACACCTAAATTTTTCCAGTTTTTATTGAAATTTAAGCAATTCAAGTCCAGTGAATAACCTGAAATGGTACAAAGGTAAGCAGTAAACTGCTCGAGGTTAAAAAAAAAAAGTTAAGGTTTGCAAAAATGGGAAAATAATGTAAATTGCACAGTTATATTGTTAAAAAAAAAAAGGCCTTCTTCAGGGAACAAGTAGTGGGTTAACAACTTACAGCTGTTCTGCAGCAACGTAAGTAAATTAAGCCTTGAAAGTTGATGCAAACAATTCCTACAGGTGTCCCAACCTCTGCTGATTACTTGATTACAAACCCCCTATCTGTATAAAAGCAGTATTGGAACAGACTGTTATTACACCAGCTGAAGCATTATTTGGACAATATTGCACTGCAGGAAGTAGTATATTGCTGTCATAATGGCGAGAAAAAGGCAATTAACAAAGGAAGACAGACAGACCATTATAACCCTTAAAAGTGTAGGTCTTTCCTTTGGAGAAATTGCAAAGAAAGCCCCAAGGTGTCAGTGAGTGCAGTTTCCTCCACCATCAAAAGGCACTTGGAAACTGGAGGAAACTCTGACAGGAAGAGGTCTGGCAGACCCAAAGCCACAACAGAATCAGAAGACAAGTTTCTGAGAGTCAACAGCTTGCGTGATAGGCGGCTCACAGGACAACAGCTTCAAGCACAGCTTAACACTGGTCGAAGTAAGCAAGTCTCAGTTTCAACGTTGAAGAGAAGACTTCGAGCTGCAGGTTTGACAGGTCGAGTGGCAGTAAGAAAGCCATTGCTAAGATGGCAAAATAAGAAAAAGAGGCTGGCCTGGGCCATGAAGCACCGCCAGTGGACTACTGAAGACTGGAAGAAGGTCTTATGGACTGATGAATCAAAATTTTAAATCTTTGGTTCATCATGCAGGGTTTTTGTACGCCGTCGAGTAGGCGAAAGGATGGTTCCTCAGTGTGTGACACCAACTGTCAAACATGGAGGAGGAAGCGTGATGGTCTGGGGCTCTTTTGCTGGATCCCGAGTCGGCGACTTGTACAGAGTAACTGGCACCCTGAACCAAAAGGGCTACCACAGCATTTTGCAGCACCATGCAATACCCTCTGGTATACCCTGGTGTTGGGCTAGCGTCTAGGGTGTCAGCTTAGGATCCTAGGATCCTGGGTTCGAAACCCGGTCGATTGCTGAATTAACGCCAGGGGGGTTGACTCAGCCTGTCATCCTTCCGAGGTCGGCTAATTGAGTACCAGTTCACTGGTAATTCCCTGCTTGTCGTTAAAGGCGGCAAAAAGGGTTGGCGTCAGGAAGGGCATCCGGCCGTAAAACATTGCTTCAAAAAGGGGACCGAAAAACAACAACTACCACGGTTCCCGAAAAAGGCCAACCCCCGCTTGCGGGGAAAAATGGCCTCTAAAGGTGGTTTTTTTTTTTTATACGCCTAGTTGGTCAGGGGTTCATCCTACAGCGAGATAATGACCCTAAACACACCTCCAGGCTATGTCAAAACTACCGTCGAGGAAAAGAACAAGACGGTAGGCTTCAAATCATGGAATGGCCAGCACAGTCTCCAGACTTAAACCCCATCGAGCTGGTTTGGGATGAACTGGACAGAAGGGTGAAAGCAAAGCAACCTACAAGTGCAACACATTTGTGGGAACTTCTGCAACAGTGTTGGGAAGAACTTCCCGAGCAATATTTGATTTCCATTGTGGAAAGAATGCCACGAGTGTGTTCGGCGGTTATATCTGCAAAAGGTGGCGACTTTGCTGAGTCAAAAATTTAAATTATATTTTGTTAAACAAAATGATTCTATGATTTCTTTTTATCTCCAATTGTTTATTTGTTCTATGCTTCATTTCAGAGTACATTGAGACATTAAACTGCGTAAATTTCAAAAAAACTGGAAAAATTGAGGTGTTCTAAAACTTTTGACCGGTAGTGTGTGTGTGTGTGTGTGTGTGTGTGTGTGTGTGTGTGTGTGTGTGTGTGTGTGTGTGTGTATGTGTGTGTGTGTGTGTGTGTGTGTGTGTGTGTGTATATATATATATATATATACACATATATGTATGATTTTATCGAATTCTGTTTAACTTTTTATGACCTGCAATCAAGATATTCTAATCTATAAAATTCTCAAAACCTCTTACAATATCACATAGGAATACATGCAGAATAATATGATGCATTGTGAGATTTTAAGAAAATGTTTCGCTCACACTGCCAGTTTTCAACAACCTTCACTGGATGTTCATTGCAGAAATACAACAAAGACTATGATTACAGTATGAGCTGACCACAGAAGTCAATTGTAATGGCTTATTTTTGCAGCTTTGCCAGTCACATGGCAAGCGAAGAATGTATCTGAGTTATTTGATAGGAGGGACAAAGAGGCCTTCCTCTTTGAGATGGGATCAAAAATATTTTGAAACGAACAAGGGTGGGGGTGGTGGCTTTGTCCTCGTTTGCATTGGATTGAATCATGTTGGCACCGTGCCAGCTCTCAGCCCTCTGTTGTACATTCATTGAGAGCATCATTAATTCTCAACGGCTTGCTGCTGTTCCATCACGCAATCTCTGTTTTCTTTCTCTCCTGGCTCCTTCCTCATCAAGAAAAATAATTAATTTGCACCAGATTTGCATTTTCAAAAAATGAAAAAAATACAAGTAGATATTCAAATCAGGGGAAATGTGGCCACCAATGCTGCTTTTTGTAATGAACAAAAATAGTATCATTACCCGAATTAACAGGCTTCCTTCAGGAGCAATTGATGACTGTCACTCCCCTCGCTTTCGTGGTGGCAGCTTGGCATGGCGGCGGGCGCTGCCGACACGCCACTTACCATCTTGGCCTGGGCATCCTCACCCCCATCCGCCCCCCCTCCCCTCTGCTGCCTTGTGCATTTTAGATGAGGTTGCGGTACATTTTAGCCATAGAAATTGCAGCACTGTGTGGGTCGGCATGGGGAAGGTGTGGAACGTGGCACAGGGATGGGCGGCGTGTGTGCGCATGCCTACCAAACGTACCAGCCTGTGCATAACGAGCTGAAAGAAAAAAGATGATTGCATGAAAGCACAATGCATTGATTTTCCCAAAATCATGACAAACATGACCATCTTCCAAATTTTCCATGCATGGAGTCCGAAACCGGAAGTTCATGAGAAAGAGTAATCCGTGGCACCAGAAGTGATGAAAGGACATTTAATGTGATTTTCTTTGTAAACCAAACATCATTGCTTGGTGTTATTTAAAAATAAAGAAATTGTTGCAGTTGTAGACCTGAAAGCTGCATTTGCAATTCACAACATTACCTTCAACAAGCGTAAATCTATTTGTTATATTGCGGTGTTTACCAATGTTTTTGCCATTTACAGAGCATGTCCTATCATTTAATGTCACCTGAAGTTTTCATCTTGCTGTACATATTCCTCAAGAGGGATAAACTTTTCAAGAAGTGGATACATAGACTGTAATCTTTATGGAAATTCCCAATTTACAGATGGGCATTTATTTCTACAGGTAGCCATTTTGTTTTGCTCTGGGTTGTGGTTGATGGAGTGAAGGAAAACATACCTTTTCCTGACCTTTGATTTTCCCAGGCAATATATGGGCATGGAGAGGAAGGCAGAAATATCGAAAGTGTCATAAACAGGAAATACAGAGATATCCAGATCAGGAATGAGTGTCACATTGAAGAGCAATTCTCCATACCTCTTATTTCATAAACAGAACATAGTGTTTTTATTTTTTTTCATTTTGACAAGGTGGCCATCATGAGTGAGTATGCTTCATTGAATTTAGCTGTGTTTTTTTTAGCCTATATTCTCATCCATTTTATGTTGTGTAACTTCCTATAGTGTAACTTGTATTCCTATTGTGAGATGGTAACCTGAAGAGTTCCTCTTTAATTCACTGTGCATGGCTGATGCGATTTTACTCTTATTTGCGGTCAAAGTACAGCGGATCGCGTGTTTTGCCAAGCGAGGCTGAATGGTTCAAAGTTTAGAGGTTTTTATGGTGTAGCCCATAGGGCAAAGCCGTTTAGAACAGTGTTTTCTGTCCATATGTATGTATGTATGTATATCCCCTCAAACGTATACCAATCAGAGCTGAGGATCTGGTCACATGACAGGGTGATGTGATTACATCTGATGTCATTACGGCGGTGAGGCGGCTAACTCCACACACCGCCATTTTAATTCCATTGTCGTTCAGGGAAAACATATCGTCGAACCTGAAATATATCACAATCGCCAAGCTGTACCTTACGTTTTTCATTCAGTGTGAAACACAAAAAACCGATTGTTAAAATGACCATGAAATATCGAAAGCATCGACGTTATATCTCTTCCAACAATACGGTACGTATAGGCCTGAGGCGATATGCCTCACCTTTGGACAAATTAAGCCCAGGTTTCTTAATACAGTAGTGTATCGTTTCAGTAGTATCGTTTTCATAATAATAATAATAATAATAATATAGTATATATAACCACAACACTTTAACCCCAATGTCGTCAATACAAAGTTAATAGATTGAAGCGGTGTATGGTTCATGAATCAATGATGAGCGGTGTTCGGTACTAATACTGTCGTGCGACTCCGGTTAACACCAGAGACCGCGGATAGGCCTAAACGGTTTTATTCGGAGGCAACGACCAAACACGGATTTGGCTATAAAACGTGGGAGGAAGAAGGAAAATGGAAGGCTGCGGCAAAAGCTTACCTGGATCGCGCCGACGGCAGCTTCGATCCTGCAAGGAAAATTAATTCAAGCGAACAACCAAGATTTTGAATGGGAAGGGAAAATAATACAAGGGATTATTAAGGTAAAAAGGCAAGGACAGGAAAAGCATGCGCCGGTAATAAAATGTCCTAAATCGGGATCCCGCACACCAGACTCAACAACAGACACAAGAATGGATTAAAGGAAAATAATTGTCTCGTCGTGTAAAATGTAATGGGGATTGGCCTTACCTTTCCCTCGTCTTGTCTTGTCCGCCGTCCAACACAGCTCCGTTCGGCCCCGATGCACCCACGAGGTCCCTCGCTCCAGCACCACAGCACCGAACACCGCTCCAAGCACCACGAGGTCGATCTTCACACACAATCGATAAGCCAACTCTCAAGCCAACTCAACCAGGGCCAAGTCTGCCAGCCAACGCAACCAGGGCCAGGACTCTCTCCACTCGGGTCTGGAATCTGAAAGAGCATGAACCGCCAGAGCCGCAAGAGAGAAAATGTCCTTCGGCGCGCCCTTAAATAACCTTCCCGCGGTGGTGACGTCAGCCCTGGCGCGCCACCCAATCAGTGCCCTCCACCGACTCGCTGGCTGGAGGTCCGTGCCTACCGCGCTGCCCCTTCACTCATTCCCTGTTCCGTGGTCATAGCACGTGGCACTCGATGTGGCTCGGCCTGTCGGAGGTGTAATTGGCGGTGGCCATCATCGGCGGTGCCCCGGCCTGGTTTCCTTGCCTGTTCGTCTTTCACAGTCATGTCAGGGAAGGGAATTATTTAGTGTTGCACAAGGGACCTAACTACATGTCTATGTTGGTGTGCATTGCCATAAGGGACAAAGGTTTAGCTACCAGGTGTGACACACAGGGGCGCTACTCTTTAATCCCTACGCTACTTATCACTCGAACATCCTGGTATGCTCACAGCTATACTCTTACCCGACAAAATGCCTACACATGAAACTTATTACAGGTCAGATTCCTTACCGCGACAGACGAATACCTGCCTACACAGATCTATCTGGCTCTACATATTGCTACCCCACCGACATAACAATACTAATAACCGCAGAAGGAAGGAATTAGCCTCGGTTTTTTTTAATGGTAATATCATTTTCGTAATAATGATAACATAGTGTTAATATTATAGTAAATCTAATCGTAACACTAATCCCTTCGTAGTGACTGCAAACGTCCTGGAAGTTAAAATATATAATCTTCCACAAATGAAAGTAGCGGCAGTTTTATGTCCATTACATCATTACGTCTCTGATGTCATTACGCCAACGACCGACATTTAAATTTACTAGTACACCCTCTCACTACCGTAGTGGCAGGAAGGGTCATTTCTTTTTGGGGTATATAGATTACAGTCGATATATGGTCGGGTCTCAAGAACATTGGGTGTGTGTTCATTTGCTAAGTTTCTTGTGAAGAGATCGCCAAATGGTTTAAGCATTCGAGCAAGCACTTCATTCAAAACCCTTAAGGAACGGTTGGCTTGGCAAGCGCTAGCTAGCTGCTTGGTAAATGAGCACTCCCCCAACGCTTGTGGGGTATATAGATTACAGTAGATCTTCGCTCATTTCTGTAAGTAAAACTTACCTCACGGATGTCGGGATTCCTCCAAATTTCTTTGTTTAATGTTATAAGCAGCATTAGCGACTGTTTGAAAAGCAAATAATATGTGTTTGTGGTTTATAATATTTTACAAGCCCAGCTACACCACTGTTAGACTTTTGGATTTGTTTTGTACCATTTTGTCCGATGAGTATTTAAACCTCAACTGGAAGTTATGTAAGTTACCAAATATAGACTAGAAAGCAACTCAAAATATAAAGTCAGTCCGCATCCGCTTTGTACTCAAACTAAACTTGACGAAAACAACATCTACAAAAGCAAAACATTGTAAATGATATTAATTAGTGTCATATTCTCGTAATAAAGGTTTGTTGTAAATTTGATGCCAAAAGCTCAAATGGTAAAAACGTTATGGCCTGGACAGACACACTGAAGCTCAAATGGTAAATAAATAAACACGGAAGCGATTCAATAACCCAGCCATCTCATGCTGATGCATGGTGGAAGGGGTGACGAGGCCTATTTCTACTTGCTGTGGACTTTCCCCTTTGACATTTGACCCAATTATTAATTAGTCTTCTCCATATTCTCATAATAAAGGTTTGTTGAAAATTTGATGACAAAAGTTCAAATGGTAAAAAGTTTATGCCGTGGACACACACACACACACACACACACACACACACACACACACACACACACACACACACACCCACCCACACACACACACACACACACACACACACATACACACACACACACACACACACACATACACACATACACACATACACACACACACACTAGAGGAAATGAAATTGACGCCACTCAGGGAATGACCACAACTATACAGAATATAAAATAATAAATAGACAAAAATACGAGTTAGGAGACCATCAAAGCACTCAAGAGATTGGTACCAAAATCATCAGTCTAAAAGGAACTCAACACCATGAGCTTTGTGGCAGCACTGCTCATTCAAGAAAACACCATCGCAAGAAGAGCAAACCAGCCCACACGGACCCAAACCCATACAAACCAGAGACCAGGCACCACCATGGAAACTGAGACTAGAGACACAAAGGGAGCAACTGAGACAGCAAACGGACAAATACAGAAATTTATGAGAATCAAAGCCCAAAAGTGATGAGGAGAATCCCCCGCCCCCCCACCCCCCCCCCCCCCCAAAAAAAACTGATGGAATTGAAAACAAAGAACT
This sequence comes from Myxine glutinosa, assembly GCF_964187855.1. Classification (NCBI taxonomy): domain Eukaryota; kingdom Metazoa; phylum Chordata; class Myxini; order Myxiniformes; family Myxinidae; genus Myxine; species Myxine glutinosa. The sequence goes on along the minus strand of NC_136265.1, from coordinate 154,786,355 downwards.
AGAGATAATGGTTGCTGAAAACAAACTCAAGATACTCGTATAAATGATGACATGGAAAATTAAAAAAAAAACTATGCCAAAGTCAACGAAGGGAGAAAACAAAACATGTTTGAAAATAACCCAAAAATATTATTTCACAAACTAAGGAAACAAAAGCAAAATATATGAATTCCCCTCCGAGAAAGATAAAATTGGAAATTTTTGAAACGGAATCTACGAGGACCTCAAATAATACAACAAGGAGGTAGATTGGATCCAAAACTTGGAAGAAAAAAAAAACATCAAAAGGAAATGCCCCCAGTCATATTTGTTGAAGAAAAAAAAAAAAACTTGATAAAATGCCAAACTTTAAAAGCCCAGGCCTAGATGGAATTCCAAACTTCTGGCCGAAGCAATGAGATGCTTTCCACAATCACGACGCTCGAGCATTCAATGGTATTATCCAAGGAGAGGAGGGAATGGATGAGTGACTCACAGAAGGTAACACCTTCCTCATCCAAAATCTGAATAAAGCAAACTACCTCACAAATATAGATCAATAACATGTCCACCAACAACATAAAACTCCTAACGGGAATCATCACAGAAATGATGTACCACCACCTAACACAAGAAGGAGGCCTACAGGCAGAACAGAAGGGATGTAAAAGATGATGCTATGGAACAGTCGACCACCTACTACTAAACAAGGTCATACTCAAAAACTGCAAAAACCAGAAGAACCAAATTGTCCACAGCATAGATAAACTACAAAAAAGCTTTTGATGGTGTTCTGCATTCATGAATGATACAATGCATGCAAATGTACAAGATCAACCTCCAACTAATCAATTCAATTGAGATCAAACTGATATAGAAAGCAATGGAGATTTGGAATACCACATTGATATAACAGCACTCAGAAAGAAAGATCGAAATACCAGGGGTGGAAATACGAGGCAGGATCTTCCAGGGAGACAGCTTTTCACCCCTCCTGTTTTGCCTAGACCTGGACCCACTGAGCAACTTCATTAATGAGAAGGACATGCATATATCCTCACATCAAATAAGAGAACATACCAATCTCCAAGACAGGAAAGGTGACACATCTACTGTACATGGATGATTTAAAACTATTTGCACCAAACAAATAAAAATTGGCAGGACAACTCACATTGGTGAAACAGTACTCAGACAACATTCAAACGCACTTGGCCAAGTGTGCCAAGTGCACATTCATACAAGGTAGACCAACAAAAACAGACAACATAAAATCGACCGAGATACAACAATACAGGAACTAGAAAAGAGAAGCATCATACAAATATCTGAGTAGACGAGGGCCACCAAATATGGCACAAACAATTACCAAATAATATCTGCGTAGAACAAGACTGGTCCTGAAAATATACTTTTCTCCAACGAACAAAATCAAAGCCATAAACCAACTCGCAATACCAGTATTTCAATACAACTGTGGAATAATAAATGGTCACAAGCACAAATCAATAAACTGGATATCAAAACAAGGAAACTTCACTGTCCACAAAATGTTATACAAAAAGCAATGCATCCTGAGAATGTACCTGCTGAGACGAGGCGGAGGTAATGGAATGACAGAGCTCAACCAAGTGCATGGAATGACAACTGTAGTATTGGCTAGGTAAGTGAAAATTTGGACAGACTACCGAATCAATTTTGTAAGCAAACACAAAGACAACAAACCAGAGAAGGTATATTTTCTCTCTAACCCACCAAGCAAAAAAAATCCAAAGAATTACATTTGGAATGGAGGATGTCACACAAAAAAAAAAAAAACAATAACGGATATAGCCCCAATGATTTCAAAAAAAGACAAAATATAAAGCAAAATATCAATACATATACATCGAACGAAAAGAACGACAAAAGAACAAGAACGTATTAAATAATAATTGGACAGACTGTATATAAACAAACAAGGCTCATTGGAATGTCTAGGAGGTAATTTGTCTCAACTGGACAAATCAAAATAAAGGCCCAAGACCAATGACACTAAATGAATGGCTTTAATAAAATGGTGGGACTGAGTCAATCGGACAAGTGTAGGTTCTTCAAGGTAGAAACAGAAAGTAAGAGCGATTTCCTATCAGGATGTAAAAAGAAACTCATGTCAGAGCAGCTGTACACACAAAGACACAACAAAGTATTTAAAGTAATCCACTGGCACATCTGCAGAAGTCTCAACATTCCAGTTCCAAAATACTCATGGAAACAATAACCAAAAGCAATCACTGAAAACAAGGAATTTGTGCTCATGTATGACCTAATGATCCCATCAAGCGTGAACATAAGAAACAAAGCATTGCAACCGGATATAGTCCTGCGGTACAAAAAAGAAAAGAAGGCATTCCTAATGTAGATGTCAGTACTCAATGATTTTGGCCAAAACATCACAGAAATCAAGAAAATGACCAAATACCAAGACCTCAAGAATGAAGTGAAAAGATCTTGGAAGTTGAACAAGGTCGAAATTGTGCCATTGATGATTGGAGCTAGGGGAATGATAAAGAAGAACCTTACAGAGATCTTTAAAACCATCCTTGATTATATTACTACAAAGAAACTACATTTGGAAGCTGTTCGCAGCTCAGTGACGATCCTGAAAAGAGCCCTTGGAACGAAACTTCACAGCTTGGTCCATGAATCATGATCCCTTACCGAAACGAAGGTGGATACTTCGACACCTGGGAGGAGTCTGTTCCACATTGTTAAAACCCTCATATCGAGATAACAACCAACGAGACACACACACACACACACACACACACACACAAACACACACCTTGCTATCGTTTTCCAAGGCAGCCATTCTGATTTAATCACTTTGCAAGCTGCTTGCTGTTCGGCAAGTGGAGCAAATTATTAAGAGAGGTGCTTTGTTATGTTATCAAAATGACCCCATTGTTGGATACAAAATGGTAGCACAACTAATGAAATGTTCAGAAGCATACCGCTGTTGTGTTTCGGCCCGGCCTACCCATAATCTCATTGAAACGTGCAGTTCATACTCTAATTTTTACTTCTACCTTTCATTCCAATTCGTAAAGATCGCCAAGCAAGCAAAACCCATCCACCCCCACCCCTTCCACAAAATGCACAGTGGCAGGTACATAAACAAGCTTGGCATTGGCAGCAGGGGTTTGGGGAATTCGGGGGGGTTTCCTCCTTATGAGTCCCCATTGCTTTCTCTTTCTTTACCTCTTCCTGGTTCTCTCTATAGATGTATATGCGATGCAAGGCGCTAACTCACTCTGTCCCAGAACTGATCGTTTGGTGTAAATGGAAGATAACTGTCAGTTCAGAATATTTTTGTGGTCGTCAAGATCAGACAGTCCTACATCTACATGTGGTGCTAGACTGTGGGCAGAGGACATTGAATCCACTGACTGCAATCAAATTGCTCTAATCATTTGACCTTCACTCATAGGGCCAAATTTACGAAGGGCATTTAGCGAATGTCTTGCTAACACACGCCTAAACCTTAAATGGTGACAAAAACATTGTTGTACGTGCACAGCTGATCACTCATCTAACTAGCAACTTAAGAAGGGAGATAAACAGCCAATTAGTTGTGAGCACCTAAACAGCTGATTAGTTGTGAGTGCCTGAACAGTCGTTTAGTTGCGAGTGCTGAAACAGCCGATTAGTTGTGCGTGCCGAAACAGCCGATTAGTTGTGTGCGCCTAAACAGCCGATTAGTTGTGTGTGCCTAAACAGCCGATTAGTTGTGTGTGCCTAATCAGCCGATTAGTTGTGTGCGCCTAAACAGCCGATTATTTGTGAGTGCCTAAACAGCCGATTAGATGTGCACACCTAAACAGTCGATTGGATTTGAGCACTTAGGCAGCCGATTGCTAGTGACCACCGAAACAGCCGATTAGTTGTGCGTGCCTCAACAGCCGATTAGTTGTGCGCACCTGAACAGCCGATTAGTTGTGCACACCTGAACAGCCGATTAGTTGTGTGCACCTAAACAGCCGATTAGTTTTGAGCACCTAAACAGCCGATTAGTTGTGCGTGCCTAAACAGCCGATTAGTTGTGCGTGCCTAAATAGCCGATTAGTTGTGCGCATCTAAACAGCCGATTAGTTGTGTGCATCTAAACAGCCGATTAGTTGTGCGCGCCTAAACAGCCGATTAGTTGTGCGCACCTAAACAGCCGATTCGTTGTGCATGCCTAAACAGCCGATTAGTTGTGCGTGCTGAAACAGCCGATTAGTTGTGCGCGCCTAAACAGCCGATTAGTTGTGCGTGCCTAAACAGCCGATTTGTTGTGCGTGCCTAACAGCCGATTAGATGTGCGCGCCTAAACAGCCGATTTGTTGTGCGTGCCTAAACAGCCGATTAGTTGTGCGTGCCTAAACAGCCGATTAGTTGTGCGTGCCTAAACAGCCGATTAGTTGTGCATGCCGAAACAGCCGATTAGTTGTGCATGCCTAAACAGCCGATTGGTTGTGCGTGCCGAAACAACCGAATAGTTGTGCATGCGTAAACAGCCGATTAGTTGTGTGCACTGTTACAGTCTGTGACCTTTCTTTTCTTCTTCCTTCCACCCCTGTGAGTTAGACGAAGTGGTTTGGTCCATGGGTATAAAGCCTGTGATTGGCTGTGGGGCAGGGCAGGGCAGGGCAGGGCAGCGCAGGGCAGGGCAGGAGAGGGGCCAGGAAGGTGATTCAGAGAGAGGAGAGAGAGGAGAGAGGAGAGAGGAGAGAGAGGAGAGAGGAGAGAGGAGAGAGAAGACAGGGGACAGGGGACAGGGGAGAGGGGAGAGGGGAGAGGGAAGAGGAGACCTGTGGCCACCTCTGTACCTGAAGGTTGACTTTGATTAAAGTCTTGCTATCGCTGGGCCTACACTGGGGCCTACTGCTGGGCCTGCATTGGGGCCTACCGCTTGACCTGCACTGGGGCCTACTGTTTGGGCCTGCATTGGTGCCTACCGCTGTGCCTGCATTGGGGCCTACTGTGGGTCGGCCTTGGGACTTACTGCTGGGCCTGCATTGGGGCCTAATGTCGGGCCTGCCTTGAATGCAGTGCTTATTTCGAACTCTCGCTGCAGCTCCTCCAGTTCGGATCCCCCAACCTGGCCTTGAATGGATACGATACTGGAGGATACAGTACCACTCCCATCTGCATTGTCTGGGTCTCTCCTCTTCGGACCTTTTTCAGGACCACCGGACTGTAGGTCCTCCCTTGGGACTGACTATACAAGCAGCACCCTGCAGCCCTGGCTGCCTACTCCTACCCTCTCGTGCTGGCCCCAGCCCTGGCTGCCTACTCCTTCCCTCTCGTGCTGGCCTAATCCGGTTTTTCCCTCTCTTCTCCCGGCTTTGTTTCCTTTTTCTTTATGTGTAGAAATAGATTTTGAGTGTGATAAGTGATAACCTATAAATAAAGCTGGTGTGATTGAATGCTTGGCTTGGTGTGCTTCAGGCTGGAACAGCACCTAAACAACCGATTGGTTGTGCGTACTGAAACAACCGATTAGTTGTGCGCACCTAATCAGCCGATTAGTTGTGTGCCCCAAAACAGCCAATTAGTTGTGTTCCCCAAAACAGCCGATTAGTTGTGCGCACTTAAACAGCCAATTAATTCTGCGTGCCTAAACAGCTGATTAGTTGCGCGCACTTAAACAGCTGATTAATTCTGTGCACCTAAACAGTCAATTAATTATGCGCACCAAAACAGCAGATTAGTTGTGCGCACTTAAACAGCTGATTAATTCTGTGCACCTAAACAGCCAATTAATTCTGCGCACCAAAACAGCAGATTAGTTGTGAGTGCCTAAACAGCCGATTAGTTCTGAGTGCCTAAACAGCCGATTAGTTGTGCGATTAGTTCTGCGCACCAAATCATCAAGTTAGTTGTGAGTGCCTAAACAGCCGATTAGTTGTGAGTGCCTAAACAGCCGATTAGTTGTGAGTGCCTAAACAGCCGATTAGTTGTGAGTGCCTAAACAGCCGATTAGTTGTGCGCACTTAAACAGCCAATTAATTCTGCGTGGCTTGTGCGCACTTAAACAGCTGATTAATTATGTGCACCTAAACAGCCAATTAATTCTGCGCACCAAAACAGCAGATTAGTTGTGAGTGCCTAAACAGCCGATTAGTTGTGAGTGCCTGAACAGCCGAATAGTTGTGAGCGCCTAAACAGCGGATTAGTTGTGCGCACTTAAACAGCTGATTAATTCTGTGCACCTAAACAGCCAATTAATTCTGCGCACAAAAACAACAGATTAGTTGTGAGTTCCTAAACAGCCGATTAGTTGTGAGTGCCTAAACAGCTGATTAGTTGTGCGCGCCTGAACAGCCGATTAGTTGTGCGCACTTAAACAGCCGATTTATTCTGCGCGCCTAAACAGCCGATTAGTCTTGCGTGCCTAAACAGCCGATTAGTTGTGCGCACCTAAACAGCCGAATAGTTGTGCGCGCCTAAACAGCCGATTAGTTGTGCGCACCTAAACAGCCGATTAGTTGTGCGCACCCAAGTTATGATTCAATACCTTTAAACATTTCCATTTTTCAGTGCACCATGTAAGAGGTTACCTCACAAATTCACCTGGATGACTCCACATTGGCCTTGCATATGTCAATCTTTAGTTTGTGTCTTTCAACGCTGACATGATGTCGGGAAAGAAAAGTGGGGACATGTATTTTTTTTTTTCATACTCGGTCGAGGGTCGTGTAAAAGCTACCACATAGAACATATAAGGGAGCGGGAGAGGAGGGGGAGGGAGGTGGAGAGAGAGGGAAGCACAACAACAGTAGAGAACAGGGACATTGGGAGATCTGTGGAAGGGAGAGGGCAGGGGAGGGCTACAATGGATAAACAAGATGGACACTACAAGGACTTCCAGGAAAGAAGTCGGTATTTCAAGAAAGTGGATCTGGGGTGAATTAACAGGGGGTATAAAAGATCATTGTTTTGGATGGGGGAAGATAAGAGATGGTGGTCATCAGCTGTTTTAAAGACCTGGAGGGATGAGTGGGATTGAATAAAGTGAGGGAGTTTGTTCTAGAGGTGGGAGAATAGAGGAATGAAAGAGTGAAGGTGAGCAGAGAGTCTTGATTTTGGCAGTTTCACCAGAAGAGGGTTGCTGGCAGTTTTTGTGCGACCTGCAGGAATATTTGGGGGACAGAGCACAGACAGAGCTGGGGGAGCTAGGACGGACAGGAGTCGGAAGAAGACAGAAAGACCACCAACCTGCCTGTGGTGAGTGAGTGAAAGGCCCTCAGAATCAGCTTCATCACAGGAAATTCCAATGATTCTGAAAGCTTTGGTTTCAACAGCGTGAAGACGAGCTAGTTGTGTGGCAATAGCACCAGCCCAGAGGGGAGAACAGTATTCCATTTAGCTGTGGATGAAAGCCTTGTATGTGGTGGGGAGCTCAGGTATGCCAAGGAAGGACTTCACATGACAGAGGATGCCCAGTCGGCGACTGGCTTTGGAGGCCAGCTTGGAAATGTGGTTTCCCAGGAAAGGTCATTGCAGATAGTGAGACCCAAAAGCTTCAGTGACAGAACTTCTTGGAGAGGGTTGTTGATAAAGTAGATTGGAGGTTTGCCCAGTCGGTCTTTTCGGAGAGACAATGTGAGAGTGTGAGATTTGTCAGGATTGAAAGACGTGTTCCACTTGTTTGACCAGTCTGTCATTTTGTCCAGGTCTGCAGAGAGTTAAGAGGCTGCAGACTGCCGATCTGAGGGATGAGGAATGGAGCGGCAGAGAGTGGAATCATCAGCAAAGAGATAGAGAGGATTTTCCAGAGAGTCGGAGAGATCATTGAGGAAGACGAGAAAAAGCACTGGGCCCAGGACACTACCTTGGGGAACTCCAGCCTGAACAGGAAGAGGAGATGAGAGAAATCCATTCAGATCCACACGTTGACTACGACCAGAGAGGAAGTCCACAAGCCATGCGTTGAGTTTCCATGGATACCAAAGGAGGAGAGTTTGGTGAGCAGAGCTGGGTGCCAGACCATATCGAAGGCAAGAGATATGTCAAGGGAGACAGCTCTAATTTCCTGTTTGGCATTGAGGACCTCCATCCATTGTTGAGACAGCAGAAGCAGCATGTCCAGAGTAGAATGACCTGGTCTGAATCCAAATTGATGATCAGAGATCAAGCCATTGGAGAAGAGGAAGGATTTGATATGCGAAGCAATGATGGGTTCCATTACTTTGCTGATAATTGGGAGCAGGCTGATCAGTCTGTAGTTGCAAGGATCTGTTTTTGCACCTTTTTTGTGTACAGTGGTAATGTTGGCTGATGCTGTCTGGTCCAGTTGCAGAATCAGAGTCGAGGATTGACAGAAACTTCTCCACCTTGTCAGTAGAGAAGGACACAGAGTCCAGGAGCAGCTTGGTATGGTGGGTACAGAGAGGGACTGGTTTGGGACACAAGATTTTGAGGCAAACACAGTTGAGGCATTCAGCTTTTTCACGTACTGTATGTGGTTTCAGCTGTGTAGCCGTTTGAGGTAAGGGCGGGGATGGAAGGGGAACAAACTCCAGAAGCACATTTGACCAGACGCTACCAGGAGTTGGAAGAGAGAGACAGGTTTGAGAGTTGTCTTGAGAGGTGATAGATATTGTTTCCTGGCTCTCCTGAGGGTAGAGACACACTTGTTCTGGGCTTTGTGAAAGGAAAGAAAATTGATGTTTTTGTTTTTTTTATTTTTTTATTTTAAAGACCATTTTGAAATTTTGGCATAATTTACTCACTTTTGTTGTTTGCCATTACCTGTACAATATTACATTTCATTCTCATGTACAATTATTTTTCGTATTTTTGATCTTTAATTTCACAAATAAGGACAACAGGGAAAAAAGATTCCATTGTTACCTGCTTCGTCGATGCTATCCTTGGCAGACCCAACTGCGTTAGCATCAGTCTAACGAGCTCAGGCATTTTGTTGTTGTTACTCCCTTAACTGTCAGATGGCAAGTGATGAACAAAGCAATCGGTGACCTATCCATTATAATCCCCCTCGTTTTACCAATTCCAGGTTACAATTTCTGACCTCATTCCAGGAAAGGGCATTGGCATCTGCATCACAGAAGTGGTCTTTGTGTCTGCTTGACAACACAGGGTCTATCACAAGCCTCCATGGAGAAGAATTTGAAATTTTTCACCAATAAAAAGGCTTCTGAACCCTCACGCGCGAAGGTGCTAGTTTTGGACACATTGGCTAACCACAATGAATATTCATGAAACTTCCTTAGCAGTATTCCTGATGATGTAAGCTTTCCTGTGATGTATGATGTATGGAGCAGAACACCTCCCCCATGGACCACCTTTATACATATATTTCCCCCTCCTTCTCCCCCACCAACCTTATGCTGTTTCTACCCATCTATGTCCACAGTGAAGACAAAGAAAACGACCCTCATGTCATCTTAAGCTCATGAGTAGTTTCTGAGGATAATTTAATTACAGAGGGATAAGTTGTTTATTAAACTGCTTGATTAAACTCTCCCTCAAACAAATTTCCTTAAATGATTCATCATTAGAAAGCACCTAGATATTGATGCTGGCAGCTCAGTAAGCATGTTTTGCTTGTGTGATCCATATTTATGTGTGTATTTCCTAATGTTTGATGTTAGTCTTCACCCACATCTTTCCTCAATAATTACTTTGTACACTCATTAGTTGCTAACAGAAGAGTAAGTGTGCATTAGAAAAGTGTGCATTATCATTGGTTTAGCCTCTATTTCCAAAGATGCAGTGCAATCATGTGGATGGATGTACAGTCACGTGAAAAAGTAAGTACACCCCGTGTAAAGTTTTGACTTTTACAACATATTTCAACGTACAGCTATTTGATCTTCATTTCAACAATATTGATAGATAAAGGTGATATAATATAACAAATATCATGAAACATTTACATTTTGTAGTCCATTGTATAATTTAAATAAACATAAATGCAAATTTCGCATGTGGAAAAAGTAAGTACACCCCGTGTAAAGTTTTGACTTTTACAACATATTTCAACGTACAGCTATTTGATCTTCATTTCAACAATATTGATAGATAAAGGTGATATAATATAACAAATATCATGAAACATTCACATTTTGTAGTCCATTGTATAATTTAAATAAACATAAATGCAAATTTCGCATGTGGAAAAAGTAAGTACACCCCTACATTTATCACTACTTCAAATACCTAAAATTAGAATCAGGTGCACCAGCTCAGGTGCAAATGATTAGAACATCGTTAGAGAGGATCTTGGAGGAACCTGTCTTATTTAAACCTCAGACATTTAGTTTGGTTTGCTCTTTGTTGTTGAAGTGTGCGGCGTCACCATGCCTAGATCAAAAGAGCTCTCTGAGGCCTTCAGAAAGAAGGTTATAGATGCCTACGAGTCTGGGAAGGGATTTAAAAAGATCTCCGAACAATTTGAAATCAATCATTCGATTGTCCGGAAGATCATCCACAAGTGGAGAAGATTCCAAACAACTGCCAACTTGTTCAGGCCAGGCCGCCCCAGCAAGTTCAGCCCGAGAGAAGACCGCAAGATGCTGAAATAAGTCTCTAAGAACCCCAGAATGTCATCACAGGACCTACAGGTAGCTCTTGCCACTGTTGATGTCAAAGTGCACGAGTCTGCCATTAGAAAGAGGCTGCACAAATTTGATCTACATGGGAGGTGTGCCAGGAGGAAACCTTTGCTGTCCAGAAAGAACATCAGGGCAAGACTAAAGTTTGGCAATGAACACCGAGGCAAGACCAGCACTTCTGGAACAATGTGCTCTGGACAGATGAGTCAAAGGTAGAGCTATTTGGCCACAGTACCAGAAGATATGTTTGGCGAAAACCAAAGACAGCATTTGACCACAAGAACCTGATACCAACTGTAAAGCATGGTGTTGTAAATATTATGGTTTGGGGCAGCTTTGCTGCATCAGGGCCTGGGCCTTGCAACATGACAATGACCCTAAACATACCAGTAAATCCACCAAGGAATGGCTGAAAAGAAAGAAATGGAGGGTTCTGGAATGGCCAAGTCAAAGCCCGGATCTAAATCCCATCGAGATATTGTGGGGGGATTTGAAACGAGCTGTGCATGCAAGAAACCCCTCAAACATCGCACAGCTGAAAGAATTCTGCATGGAGGAGTGGGCAAAAAATTCTCCCAGTCGATATCAGAGACTGGTACACAGTTATAAGAAACGCCTACTTGAGGTTGTTTCTGCCAAAGGGGGCAATACCACCTATTAGAGCCAAAGGTGTACTTACTTTTTCCACATGCGAAATTTACATTGATGTTTATTTAAATTATACAATGGACTACAAAATGTAAATGTTTCATGATATTTGTTGTATTATATCACCTTTATCTATCAATATTGTTGAAATGAAGATCAAATAGCTGTATGTTGAAATATGTTGAAAAAGTCAAAACTTTACATGGGGTGTACTTACGTTTTCACGTGACTGTAAGTAGTGTCTGTCACAAGCAAAGATCTTTGAGCAGGAGCAATGGTGGTAACTCTCTAATCTTTGTCAGGATTGGCAAAAGACAGAAGGTTGACTCCCTTGTCTCTTTCAGACATATTCCCAAATTATAACTGACATAGTCACCCTATAAGGATCCATGAATATAGTTAACCTTCAATGAGAGATTTCATTATTATTATTATTTTGTCATTTTAAAAATTTACACAGGTAATAAACAATTTTTTTTTTTTTTGTTTTTTTTTTTTTTGTATACAAGATCGAGTCTCGTGTAAGAGCTAACATCAATGACAAAAAACAAACGGACACATAAGACAAAATAAAGGGAGCGGGAGACAAGATGGGGAGAGAGGGGGAAGCATACAAGTACAACATTGGAGAGGAGGGACATCGGGAGATCTGTGGGAGGGAGAGTGCTTAGGGGGAGGAGGCGTGGGAAGGTGGTAGGGGGGTGGGGTGCGAGAGGTAAAAAAACAACCACACGTGAACACAGCTAGGACTTCCAGGAAAGAAGTTGGTATTTCAGAAAAATGGATCTGGGGTGAATTAACAGGGGTAGAAAAGATTAAGGTTTTGGATGGGGGAAGATAAGAGATGGTGGTGAACAGCTGTTTTAAAGACCTGGAGGGAGGGGAGGGTTTGAAGAGAGTGAGGAAGTTTGTTCCAGAGGTGGGAGAAAAGAGGAATGAAGGAGTGAAGGTGAGCAGAGAGTCTTGATTTTGGCAGTTTCACCAGAAGAGGGTTGCAGGCAGATCTTGTGCGACCTGAAGGAATATTTGGGGGACAGAGCACAGAGAGATTTGGGGGAGCAAGGCCGGAGAGGAGTCGGGAGAAGACAAAGACCACCAACCTGCCTGCAGTGAGGGAGTGAAAGGCCCTCAGAATCGGCTTCATCACCGGAGATACCAATGATTCTGAAAGCTTTGGTTTCAACAACATGAAGCCGAGCTACGTGCGAGGCAGGAGCACCAGCCCAGAGGGGAGAGCAGTACTCCATCAAGGCTTTGTAGGTGGTGAGGAGCTCATGTGTGCCAAGGAAAGACTTCGCACGACTGAGGATGCCCATTCGGCGACTGGCTTTGTAGGCCACCTTGGAAATGTGTTTTTCCCACGAAAGATCATGGCAGATAGTGAGACCCAAAAGCTTGAGTGACACAAATTCTTGGAGAGGATTGTTGAGAAAGTAGATGGGAGGGTTTTCCATACGGTCCTTTCGGAGAGACGTAGTGTATTGATGATTTTTCAGATATGTAAATTAATGATTTTAGAAGTTTGGACTGGAGTTTATCTTTGACCCTTTGACCTCAAAAATAGTTGCTTTCCCAATTCAGCGAGACACTATGCAATTCCTGTTTAATTTTCAAGCCAATCGGATGAAAAATGACAATAAATTTTAGAAATTTGACCTCAAGTTGACCTTTGACTGACCTATGACCTCAAAAATCGATAGGCTTCTTCCTTATGACCAACTCTACAGTTTGATGAAGTTTTGTGAAGATCAGTTTAAAATTGTGACCTGTAGGCGATTGAACGACAGACAGAATACCACACAAGCCCAACCAATATACTTGGAAAAAAATCTTCGATTTTGCAAGTAGCAATCTTTGTATGGAGCACAATGAGCAGACATCCCAAAGGTTGTGGGCTCAAATACAGCTGTAGGCAACATTACTGAGGATTTTGATTCAAAGGACATCTCTAAACTGAGTTAGACACAAAGTGATTACAACGCCCTGATTGGATTGTGGGTATAAATGCAGCTGACGCATTAATGACCTTGTTGAAGAGGGTCTTCCCTACAAAGGTCTGTTGTTCATGTGACACCATTCCACACATTCTGGTGGACCCTTGAGTGCCTGGAGTCACAGCGTGCATGGTGGTTCATTAAAAGGTTCATGACATATTGAAAGGTTGGAGCCAATAGCCATCACAGGTCTTGTGAAGGCCACAGTACGTATTGGCCTCAGGTTGTAGTCCTTGTCCTTATATTAGGTTTCAGGCCTCTGGTGTCAGACTATGGGCAAGTGCAATTGGAATCCATCCGAGCAATATAATCACGATGTATTATATATGCACAGAGGCAGTGGGCATGTTTTTGCTTAAAACCCGGGTTATTGTCCCCCGTCGCACCGCGGAGCGAAAGGGGGACTATGGTTTTCCCCTCCGTCCGTGTGTCCGTCCGTCCGTCCGTCCGTGCGTGCGTGTGTGCGTGCATGCGTGCGTGCGTGCATGCGTAAGTGAAGGACCGCATTCGAATTTAGTGTGTGGGTGCAACCCACGTCAAAATCCAAGATGGCCGCCGCCATGTATGTCTGATGCCATGTATGTCTGAAACTTGTGAGCAGAATATCTTGAAAAATCAGCGAAGTACCAACTTCTAATCTGGTGTGTGGGTGTATCTAGGCATAAGGAAGAACCCTATTGAAAATTGGGTCGCCACGTCAAAATCCAAGATGGCCGCCACCATATATATGTCTGAACATTGTGAGCGGAATATCTTGAAAAATAAGCGAAGTACCAACGTCTAATCTGGTGTGTGGGTGTATCTAGGCATAAGGAAGAACCCTATTGAAAATTGGGTCGCCACGTCAAAATCCAAGATGGCCGCCACCATATATGTCTGAACTTTGTGAGCGAAATATCTTGAAAAATAAGCGAAGTACCAACTTCTAATCTGGTGTGTGGTTGTATCTAGGCATAAGGAAGAACCCTATTGAAAATTGGTTCGCCACGTCAAAATCCAAGATGGCCGCCGCCATGTAGGTCTGAAACTTCTGAGCAGAATATCTTGAAAAATAAGCGAAGTACCAACTTCTAATCTGGTGTGTGGGTGTATTTAGGCATAAGGAAGAACGCTATTGAAAATTGGGTCGCCACGTCAAAATCCAAGATGGCCGCCACCATGTATGTCTGAACCTTGTGAGCGAAATATCATATCATAGCATGTTTTCTGCGTCTTCCACTTTGTCAACTCACATCACTTCCTCGACGGGGGACCTAGGCGTAACGCTTGTTTTTATTTTATTTCCTGGAACGATCGAAGCAGCGGTAGTTGCCTATACACCGCCCAAATAACTATGTGCCATTCTTTAAAATCTAGAACAATGTGCGGTATATTTTAATGATCATTACTTTTAACAATGTGTATGTATACTATATGTATGTATGTATGTATGTATGTATGTATGTATGTATGTATGTATGTGTGTATGTATGTATGTATGTATGTGTGTATGTATGTATGTATGTATGTATGTACAACCGCAATAGGCCATGACATGTATAGGAGCCATGCTATTGCTCTTTCGATGTCAGTTTCTGTGAAGTCGTTAATGACCTAATAATAAGGTGGACAGGGGAAGGGAAATAGCTAAATATTCCACTAGTCCAATGAGATAATGAAGAAATAGATAATGATCGATGTGGGAATGCCCTTTGCTTTCATGAGTGAGAGCAGGAGAGGGGGAGGGGAGGACAGAGTTAGGATTGGGAGGGTGGTGGAGCAAAGATGGGACAGAGTTGAGGGGTTGAGGCCTTGGGATGGGGCGGGGGGTGGGCTAAGGGCTTTTAGTGGGAGAGGTATGGGAGGTTGAGGAGTTGTGGTGGAGGGATGGTTTGAAGGCTTGGATTGGGAAGGGGATTTGATTGAATTCTGAGGGTTGGGAGGAGGAGGTTAAGAACTTGGTGTTTGTGAGTGGGTCAATATGACATGATTAAGTATGTCCGGTACCAAAAAAAATAAAGTGGTCTTTGGAAATGAAATGTCTATGTGGGATTAGCTTGAGCCATTTCTATAAAAGTTAGATTCAACGAAGACCAGCTATAAATGTTGCTTCTGTGATCTGTCAGATGAGTTGACAGCATGTCGTTTGACGTCACGTGACTCCATGTCACGTTATTTGATACTGAAACTGGTATGAAAACCATCTTGACGAGTCAATAAATGATGTGTCTCGGGATCCGTGCGTGGTACAGAAGGCACGTACACGTATAGATCTGATGTTTGTGCTTTTCAAACCAGATGACATCTGATCATCGTTTATACATGGTAAGATTTGCTTTAAGGAAGTACTTTTGACAGATTTGTATATTAGGCCTTGTTAGACCCTCATAGTGGCACTTGGGGGATCTCAAGTGGCTTCAAAAGGTTGCCCAGTGTGTAATTGATTCCAGACTCATGCCTTTCAAAAGAGGGTTAAATGTTCAAGCTGAAAGCGCTCAGAAAACGAGAACTCAAAAACATGAGAAGGTTTGACAATGCATACTGCTCCCTAAAACCAGCACTCGGGCATTCACGGATTGTCCCCTGATATGAAAAATGAAAGCTCAAATATCTTTGCCTGTCAGCTAAAGACATTTCTATATGTGATGCCAGAAGAGAAGCAGAAACAGAGAATGAGCATATCTTCTTCTCCACCTCTTCTCTTTCTAAGGGGTGAGGTTTCATGGCACCAAGCTCCTGCCCTGCCTTGACCATGATACTCCTCCACTCCCCTCTGTCCTCAGTCGACTCTCTCCACCCTCCAACCCACCTTACTGATATCCCTCTTCACACAATCCTCCCATCTCGACCACGGTCTATATCTTCTACTCAACCTATTCGCTCTCTTTGCCATTCTCCCTTTCCCCATCCACATCAAATGTCCAGCTCATCTCAGCCGACATTTCACCAACCTCCCCGTCAAGCTCATCTGCACACCAGTTTCCTCCCTCAATTCATCCATTCTCCTTCTATCCACCCTCTTCATTCCCGCAATCCTCCTGACCCAGTTGTTCTCGCAAACCTGCAGCCTCTGTTGTTGTCTCTCTGTCAGTGCCACCATCTCCAGACCATAAAGGTAAGCCAGCGTTATACAAGACACCAGCAACTTCCCCTTCAATCTCCTTGATATTTTTCTTTCTGACATTAATCCTTCCACTCTCTTCCACGCATACGCACCCACCTGAAACTTCTTCCGCACCACGCTGCCTCTGACTTACCATCCACAGTCACTGTTTCACCCACAAACTCAAACCTGTTTCCCTGTCTGACTTCCTTCCCCTCTAACCTGATATTCATTTATTTTCTCTGCTGCCCACGCCACATCACCTCCGTCTTCTCCATACTCATCTTCAGGCCATTTTTCTCAAATGCCTTCTTCCACTACCCCAGTACTTCCTGCATCTCTCACATACTCTTCACCACAATGGCCAGATTGTCCGCATACATCATCCTCCCCATACTACGCCACATGTTTTCCTTCCTGCTTACCAACTCCTTCACCATGATAAAATGAGTGGGCTGAGAGGCCTTACCTGCCTCAAACCGATGCTCATGCTAAACTTCTCCGACATCCCAAGACCAACCAAATCTCTTCCCTTCATTCCCTTGTACATCCCTTCCACCAACCTAACTTCTGCTTCCAGCACTCCCATTCATCTCGGTGTCGCCATCACCATCTCTCTTGGGACAGTGGCATATGCCTTCTCCAGATCCACAAATCCCAATGCTATTTCACCTTGCACCTCCAACCTCTTCTCCACCATCTGTCTTAGTGCGAACATCCCATCTGTCGTTCCTCTACCCTTTCTAAACTTCTGCTGCTCTTCTCCAATCTCCTCCACACTTTTCCTCATCCTCCCATCCAGAACCCTCTCCAGCACCTTCATGACATGACTAAAGAGCGTAATGCCCCTGTACTTCCCCGGACCTTGAACATCCTCCTCCCCTTCCATATCGACAAAATTAACCCTGTCCTCCACTCCTCCGGAATTGAACCCTCTCTCATATATATATACATTCAACAGCTTCTTTGTCCATTTGACTCCGACTTTCCCCACTCGCTAAAATTATCATCTGTGGACACACCTCATCAATGCCTGGCGCTCTTCCCTTCTTCATCCTCTTCAACCTTGTCCGCACTTCCTCCTCCATGATCTCCACCAACTCCTCTTTCCCCTCCACTTAACTCAGTAGCTCCAGCTCGCCATTGCTTCCTTCTCGGTTCAACAGCTCTTGGAAAAATATCCTTCCCACACCTTCAATAGTACCTCCTCTCTGTTCTAACTGTGGTTGAGATGGGACGATCGTGTGAAGAGGGATATCAGTAAGGTGGGGTGGTGGGAGGGTGGAGATAGTTGGCTGAGGACAGAGGGGAGTGGTCAAGGCAGGGAGTATTGTGGTCAAGATAGGGCAGGAGCTTGGTACCATTGGACCTAACCCCTTATAAAGGGAAGAAGAGGAGAACAACAACTTCTGCATATTCTCATACTAAAGCCTTATTGAAAATTTCAAAACTAATCTCAAATTGTCAATTACATTTCAGATCACTTGGATGAAAATTGATGATGTTTAGCCTTTTGACAAAATTTTGAATTTGTCTTCTTCATATTCTCATAATAAAGCTTTTTTGAAAATTTGATGACAAAAGCTCAAAATGGTAAAAAAACAGTTACGGACTGGACAGACACAGACACACAGACAAACAGAATCCCACGGGCATGGACGTGTGTGACATTTCGACATATTGAGTTAGATGCTGCACATTTCGTTTTACATAATGGGTACTGCCAATTTATCAGATCCACTGGGTGACACACGGGAGGGGGGGGGGGGGAGGGTCACACACACGTGGGGGGGGGGGGGTCACACACAGGGAGGGGGGGAGGAGGGTCACACACACGTGGGGGGGGGGGGTGGGTCACACACAGGGAGGGGGGGGGGTCACACACGGGAGGGGGGGAGTCACACACGGGGGAGTGGGTCACACACACACACACACACACACACACACACACACACACACACACATGGGGGAGTGGGTTATCAAACACACAAACACATGGGGGAGTGGGTCAGACACACACACACACACACACACACACACACACACACACACACACACACACACACACACACACACACACACACATGGGGGAGTGGGTTATCAAACACACAAACACATGGGGGAGTGGGTCAGACACACACACACACACACACACACACACACACACACACGGGAGTGGGTCACACACACACGAGGGTGGTGGGGGGGAGTGGGTCACACACACACACACACACACTCCTGCGAAAACAAAAGACATTTTAAAATAAATATTTCACGATTTTATTTCCTGAAGCTGTGAAACGCATTTTCTTTGGGAGGTGTATAATCGCTCCGAATGAAACGCATTACCTGGTAACAAAGTAAAAATAGATTAAAACCAAACGTTATAAATAAATATTGTATTCCATAGTTCGTTTACATTATTATCCGAGGAATGTTCTCTCCTCTCCTTCTCCTCTCTCCTTTCTCTGAAACACCCTGAAGACCCAAAATACCCTGAAGATCCAAAACACCCTGAAGACCCAAAACACCCTGAAGACCCAAAATACCCTGAAGACCCAAAACACCCTGAAGACCCAAAACACCCTGAAGACCCAAAACATCCTGAAGATCCAAAACACCCTGAAGACCCAAAACATCCTGAAGACCCAAAACATCCAGAAGACCCAAAACATCCAGAAGACCCAAAACATCCTGAAGATCCAAAACACCCTGAAGACCCAAAACATCCTGAAGACCCAAAACATCCAGAAGACCCAAAACATCCAGAAGACCCAAAACATCCAGAAGACCCAAAACATCCTGAAGACCCAAAACATCCTGAAGACCCAAAACATCCTGAAGACCCAAAACATCCTGAAGACCCAAAACACCCTTAAAGACACTGGAGACCCATGAAGACCCTTGAAGACCCAAAAGACCCCAAAGGCCCAAAATACCAAAAAGATGCTGAAGACCCTTAAATACCCTGAAGACCCCAAAGACCCTTAAATACCCAAAATACCAAAATTACCTGAAGACCTAAAACACCACAAAGATTCAAAAGACCCTTAAAGACTCCGAAGACCCTTAAAGACTCCGAAGACCCTTAAAGACTCCGAAGAACCTTAAAGACCCAGAGGAACCGAAAAACCCAAATTACCCCGAAGGCCCAAAAGACCCTAAATACGCCAAAGACCCAAAATACCCCGAAGACCCAAAAGTTTCTGAAGACCCAAAAGTCCCTGAACACCCAAAAGTCCCTGAACACCCAAATTTGGCGCTCTCCCCCACCATCCATCCATCCATCCCCACCCTCCACCATTGACTCTGATTCTGCAACTGGACCAGACGGCATCAGCCCACGGGTCCTAAAATCCTGCTCTGCCGCTCTATCTCACCCTCTCTCTGTTCTTTTCACCCTCTCTTTTGCTCAAGGTCATCTGCCAGCATCTTGGAAATCAGCAAACATTACCACATTACACAAAAAATGTGCAAAAACAGATCCTTGCAACAACAGTCCAATCAGCCTGCTCCCAATTATCAGCAAAGTCATGGAATCCATCATTGCTTCAGATATCAAATCCTTTCTCTTCTCCAATGGCTTGATCTCCGATCATCAATTTGGATTAAGACCAGGTCATTCTACTCTGGACATGTTGCTTCTGCTGTCTCAACAATAGATGGAGGTCCTCAATGCCAAACAGGAAATCAGAGCTGTCTCCCTTCACATATCACGTGCCTTCGATACGGTCTGGCACCCAGCTCTGCTCACCAAACTCTCCTCCTATGGTATCCATGGAAATCTCCATGCATGGCTTGCGGACTTCCTCTCTGGTCGTAGTCAACGTGTGGCCCTGAATGGATTTCTCTCATCGCCCCTTCCTGTTCTGGCTGGGGTTCCCCAAGGTAGTGTTCTGGGCCCTGTGCTTTTTCTGGTCTTCATCAATGATCTCTCGCCTGGTGTTGGGCTAGCGGCTAGGGGGCCAGCTTAGGATCCTAGGATCCTGGGTTCGAATCCCGGTCGATCGCTGAATTAATGCCAGGGGGTTGACTCAGCCTGTCATCCTTCCGAGGTCGGCAAATTGAGTACCAGTTCACTGGTAATTCCCTGCTTGTCGTTAAAGGTGGCAAAAAGGGTTGGCGGCAGGAAGGGCATCCGGCCGTAAAACATTGCTTCAAAAAGGGGACCGAAAAACAACAACAACCACGGTCCCCGAAAAAGGCCAACCCCCGCTTGCGGGGAAAAATGGCCTCTAAATGTGGTTATTTTTTATTTTATATCAATGATCTCTCGGACTCTCTGGGAAATCCTCTCTATCTCTTTGCTGATGACTCCACCCTCTGCCGCTCCATTCCTCATCCCGCAGATCGGCAGTCTGCAGCCTCCTCACTCTCTGCAGGCCTGGACAAAATCAGACTGGTCAAACAAGTGGAACATGTCTTTCAATCCTGACAAATCTCACACTCTTACTATGTCTCTCCGAAAAGACCGACTGGAAAACCCTCCCATCTACTTTCTCAACAATCCTCTCCAAGAAGTTCTGTCGCTCAAGCTTTTGGGTCTCACTATCTGCCATGATCTTTCTTGGGAAAACCACATTTCCAAGCTGGCCTCCAAAGCCAGTCGCCGACTGGGCATCCTCCATCGTGTGAAGTCCTTCTTTGGCACACCTGAGTTCCTCACCACATACAAGGCTTTCATCCACAGCTCAATGGAATACTGTTCCCCCCTCTGGGCCGGTGCTCCTGCCTCACACCTAGCTCGGATTCGCGCTGTTGAAACCAACGCTTTCAGAATTATTGGAATCTCCTGCGATGAAGCTAACTCCGAGGGCCTTTCACTCATTCACCGCAGGCAGGTTGGTGGTCTTTCAGTCTTCTACCGACTCCTCTCCTGCCTTGCTCCCCCAGCTCTCGCTGTGCTCTTTCCCCCAAATATTCCTAAAGGTCGCACAAGATCTGCCAGCAACCCTCTCATGGTTAAACTGCCAAAATCTAGGCTCTCTGCTCACCTTCACTCTTTCATTCCCCTTTTCTCCCGCCTCTGGAACAAACTCCCCCACTCCCTTCAATCCCACTCCTCCCTCCAGGTCTTTAAAACAGCTGTTCATAACCATCTCTTATCTTCCCCCATCCAAAACCTTGATCTTTTCTACCCCTGCTAATTCACCCCAGATCCACTTTTTTGAAATTCCAACTTCTTTCCTGGAAGTCCTTGCAGTGTCCATATGTTTTATACCTCTCCCACCTCCCGCCAAGCCCTCTCCCTCCCACAGTTCTCTCGATGTCCCTGCTCTCAAATGTTGTGTTTGCGTCCTTCCCCCTCTCTCCCCATCTTGTCTACCGCTCCTATTATTTTGTATTTTATGTGTCGGTTTGACTTTTTGTGTGATTAATGTTAGCTCCTTCACGAGCCTCGATGTTGTATACAAAAAAAATAAAAAAACCCCCCCCCGCCCCTCGTCACTATCCACCCCATTCCCCCACGATCCCCAATCCATCATCACCACCACTAACCCCCACCCACTATTCACGCCATCCCTCACTCCCTGAGAAAGCAGACATGGTCAAAGATGCCTACCCCTCTGAAACGACGTGTAGTGAGGCGCGCGGAGCGCACCGAGTCACGCCAGTGATATAAAATAATAAACTGGCCACAATCAGAAATCAATAAACTGGACATCAAAACAAGGAAACTCCTCACCATCCACAAAATGTTTTACAAAAATCAATGCATCCACAGAGAGTACCTGGCGAGATGAGAAGGAGGTCGCAGATTGATGGAGCTCACCCAAGTGCACAGAATGACAACTGTAGGATTGGCCGAATACGTGAAACGAGCAACAGACTACCGAATCCAATTTGTATGCAAACAACAAACCAGAGAAGGTATCCCTTACACACCTAGCAAAAAAATTATAAAGATAGGTGCAAATGGAAGATGTCACACAAGATACCGAAACAACAACGAGTACAGCCCCAACTAGAACGGTACAAGGGAGAGCTCAAACCTCCACCAGGCTGAACAGTTTACGTTTTGCATCCCACTGATATGTCAGATCTGGTTCCGACATGAACCAAAATATAATCGGCTTGTTCTTGTCACCTTACAAACTCATCCGCTAAGGTTATGACGTATCCACAACCTTTTGAAATATCATGCTATATTGCCTTCAAAAAGTATTCATACCCCTTGACTTTTTCACATTTTTTGTGTTACAGCCTGAATTTAAAATGGATTAAATTGAGATTTTATTATCACTGATCTACACATAATACCCCATAATATCAAAGTGGAATTTGTTTTTGAATTTTTTTTACAAATTGTCTAAAAGTGAAAAGCTGAAATTTATTGAGTCAATAAGTATTCAACCTCTTTGCATTGACACTCCAACTTCAGCTTATGTGCATCCAATTTCCTTTGATCATACTTAAGATTTCCCCATAACTTCATTGGAGTCCACTTGTGGCCAATTCAATTGAATTTCAGAAACTCGACCATGAAGTCGAAGGAACAGTCCATAAAACTCCAAGATAGAATTGTGAGGAAGCATAGATTTGGGGAAGGGTATGAAACAATTTCTAAAGTGTTTTAAGTTCCCAAGATTGAGCTCCATCATTAGAAAATGGAAAGAATATGGAACTACTCAGACTCTTCCTAGAGCTGGCCATCTGACCAAATCGAGCAACTGGGCAAGGAGTAGACAAAGAAGGCTCTTTGGAATGGCTAAGAAGAGGTCATCTCATCTGGGATGGAGAACAAATCATTATGAATGCCCAAGACAAAGGACACGACATGAATGACTTTAAGAAAATGGTGAGACTGAGTCAATCGGACAAGTGTAGGTTCTGCAAGGTAGAAACAAAAAGTACTAGTCACCTCCTATTAGGATGTAAAAAAATTAAAAAACAAGTACAGATACATTCAAAGTACACCGCCCCCATGCCAAATAATTAAATATCCTGCAGCGCGGCATTGCCGGGGAGCCTCAGGTGCCCGGCAATACCGCAGTGCAGCTCATAGAGACTGCATTGGGAGGGAGAGGTGTACACGAATTGATTGATTGATTGTATAATTAAAATCAATAAAAGATTATCATAAAATATATTTTTAATCAATTGGCTAATAGCATAACTAAACCACTAGTGCTTCATCCGAAGATGTATCTTTTAGAAAATTTAATTTAATGTCATTAATAAAAAAATGAAATAATTAATTGATTAATCATTAATAATTAATCGATTAAATGATTAATCAATATATCAAAAATAGCCTTTATAGCCACATCACTTGGTCACTGTCATGTCCAAATATTAGCTTCCTAGCTCAAAAGGTGCCTGAGATATATATTGTCCAGATGAGAAAGAAACTAAATAAATGATTAATATAA
This sequence comes from Myxine glutinosa, assembly GCF_964187855.1. Taxonomy (NCBI): domain Eukaryota; kingdom Metazoa; phylum Chordata; class Myxini; order Myxiniformes; family Myxinidae; genus Myxine; species Myxine glutinosa. Next base: position 154,762,675 of record NC_136265.1, on the reverse strand, counting down.
TAAAAACAAATAAATAAATAAAATTAAATAGTTAATCAATTGGCTAATAGAATACATAAACCACCACCATTTCATCTGAATCTGTAACTTAAAAAACATTAATTAATTAAGTCATTCATAGAATAATTAAATAATTAATCGATTAATTAATTAATCAATAAATCAAAAATACCCTTTACAGCCAAATCACTTGGTCATTGTCATGTCCAAATATCAGCTTCCTAGGTCAAAAGGTGCCTGAGATATTGCCCAGATGAGAAATAAAATAAATAAATAAATAAATAATAATGAAAATAAATAAATAATAATCATAAAAAATGAAAGAATTAATCAATTCACTAATAGAATACATAAACCACCAGCATTTCATCAGAATCTGTAACCTAAAAAAAAAATTGTACTCATTAATTGAATAATTAAATAATTAATCGATTCATTGATTAATTGATTAATCAATAAATCAAAAATAGCCTTTGCAGCCAAATCACTTGGTCATTGGCATGTCCAAATATCAGGTTCCTAACTCAAAAGGTGCCTGAGATAATGGACAGAAAAGAAAGGAAATTTTCTTCGTACTTAATTAATCGCTAATAATTAAATAACGAATCAGTTAATTGATTCATCAATAAATCAAAAATATATTTTAAAGCCAAATCACTTGGTCATTGGCATGTCCAAATATCAGCTTCCTAACTCAAAAGGTGCTTGAGATAATAGCCAGAAGAGAAAGGAAATGCATAAGTACATAATTAATCGCTAATAATTAAATAACTAATCAATTAATACAACAACAACAACATGCATTTTAAGGCTATTTTCCCTGCTAGAGCGGGGGTTAGCCTAACTAATCAATTAATAGATTAATCAAAAAACAAAAATAACGTTTTTGACAAAGTACTTGCTCACTATTGTGCCAAAATTTCAGCTTCCTAGCTCAAAGGATGGCTGAGATATCGCCCGGACAAACAAACAAACAAGAAAGCAAGAAAACAAACAAACTAGTACAGATACATTCAAAGTACACTGCCCCCATGCCAAATAATTAAATATCCTACAGCGCGGCATTGCCGGGGCGCCTCTGGCGCCCGGCAATACCGCAGTGCAGCTCATAGAGACTGCATTGGGAGGGAGAGGTGTACACGAATTGATTGATTGATTGTATAATTAAAATCAATAAAAGATTATCACAAAAAATTTTCTTAATCAATTGGCTAATAGCATAACTAAACCACTCGTGCTTCATCCGAAGATGTATCTTTTAGAAATTTTATTAAATAAGTCATTAATAAAAAATTAAATAATTAATTGATTAATCAACAAATAATTAATCGATTAAATGATTAATCAATAAATCAAAAATATCCTTGATAGCCACATCACCTGGTCACTGTCATGTCCAAATATTAGCTTCCTAGCTCAAAAGGTGCCTGAGATATTGGCCAAATGAGAAAGAAAATAAATAAATGATTAATAATGAAAATAAATAAATAATAATCATTAAAAAATTAAATTATTAATCAATTCGGTCACAGAACACATAAACCACCACCATTTCATCAGAATCTGTAACTTAAAAAAAAAAATTTTTTAGTCATTAATCGAATAATTAAATAATTAATCGATTAATTAATTAATCGATTAATTAATAAATCAAAAATAGCGTTTGCAGCCAAATCACCTGGACATTGGCATGTCCAAATATCAGCTTCCTAACTCAAAAGGTGCCCGAGTTAATGGTCAGAAGAGAAAGGAAATTTAATTAATTAAATAAGTACTTAATTAATTAATCGCTAATAATTAAATAACTCCTCAATTAATTGATTAATCAAAAAAACAAAAAATATCGTTTTTGACAAAGTACTTGCTCACTATTGTGCCGAAATTTCAGCTTCGTTGCTCAAAGGATGGCTGAGATATAGCCCGGAAAAACAAGAAAGCAAGAAAACAAACAAACAAACAAACAAACAAACAACCAGAGTGAAAACTGAGTACTCCCTTTCAGCGTGCGTCATTGCCGAGCCCCCTTCGGTGCCCGGCAATGACGTTTTGCAGTGCCTGGAGTTGGCATAGGAAAGGAGAGGTGTACAACAACCTGAGTACTCCCTTTCAGCTTGCGTAATTGCCGAGCCCCCTTCAGTGCCCGGCAATGACGTTATGCAGCACCTGGAGATGGCATAGGAAAGGTGCAGTGTACAAAAAACTCATGTCATAGCAGCTGTACACCCAAAGGCACAACAAAGTATGTCGACTAATCCACTGGCACTTCTGTAAAAGTCTCTATATTTCAGTTCTGGAAAACTCATAGAAAAAAGAACCAAAATAAATCACTGAAAACAAGGAAGTAATGCTCATGTACGACCTAATGATCCCATCAAGCATGAACATAGAAAACAAAGCATTGCGACTGGATATTGTACTGAGGTACGACAGGACATGACAGGATATGCCAGCATATAGTACAAAAAAGAAAAGAAGGCATTGTTAATTCAGGTGTCAGTCCCCAGCGACTTCAGCCTAAACAACACAGAACTCAAGAAAATGACCAAATATCAAGATCTCAAAAATGAAATGAAAAGATCCTGGAAACTGAAGGGTGCCGAAATTGTACCAGTGATAAATTGGAGCAACAGGAATGATAAAGAAGAACCTCACAGAGATCTTTAAAAACATCCCTGGGAATATTAATATAAATATACTGCAATTTGAAGTTGTCCAGGGCTCGATGACGATCCTCAAAAGAGCCCTCAGAACAAACTCTGAGAATAAGAAAACTTCACAAACTAGTCCACGAATCATGATCCCTTACTGAAACGGAGGTGAATACTTCTAGACCTGGGAGGGCTCCTTTCCACCTTCTGAAACCCGCAAATGGAGATAACAACCAACGGCTGTAAACATAACCTCGGTCCACCTTCGATGTCAGAGGTAATAAATTCAAATCAAATAATTCTTACCAATTCTAATTGCCACCAATTCAGAAATCAGTAGAATGTATATATTGAAATTATCCAGTCGACTGCATCTGCAAGCCCTCTCGATTAAAGGTAATTTTATCAATCATAAAGTAAACAAGAAAAAGAGCAATCAGAGATTGCAAACCCTCGCCAGGATGTATTTTCAGTGGTTTTGAAGGCTTTTGTGTGAAAACAAATATGGCGGCCGAACCACGTGATTGATGACGTCAGCATTATTATTTTTTTCTCCACTAATGTATTGCTAGATTATGCCCAATAAATTTCATCTTGATCGGATGACGTTTTGTACTTGTCAAATTATGACGTCATAATGGAGGCACCTATGACGTCATCATTCACAGATGTTATTCCACATGGAGAGTTCTTTACAATGAGCCATGTCTCAATTTTTTCTATTCAACGCTTTCGGAGATAGAGGTGCAAAGTTTTTCGGTTTTTCCAAGATGGCACCCGTACCACGTGACCAATGGCATAATTATTTTCTTTCTCCATCAATTTATGTCTACATGACGGTCAAGAAATTTCATCTTGATAGGATGAAGTTTTGTACTTGTCGAATTATGACGTCATAATGGAGGCACCTATGACATCATCATTAACATACTTTATTCCCGATGGAGAGTTCTTTACAATGAGCCATGTCTCAATTTTTTCTATTCAGCGCTTTCGGAGATAGAGGTGCAAATTTTTTCGGTTTTTCCAAGATGGCGGCCGAACCACGTGACCTATGACGTCTTAATTATCATTTAAAAATTCTACAGGTGGAGTTGCACCTAGAGTGAAATTTTCCTGTCAATCGGAACAACAGTTGCAGAGAAAATCATATTTATTCTGTGTGGACAAACAGACAGACAAACGGACTCAAATGCAATACCATCTCCTCTGGCGAGGGTAATAAAGTAATTTATTATTATTCCTGACTTCCATTTAATAAATGCAAATCTGCAGCAGATTACAAGGTTGAAAGACAAGGAAAAGCAGATAAAGCCAAAATCAATTTTCAAAAATCTGTTTTAGTTTATCTGTTCCTCTGTCCTTGAGACAAATGATTGAAAAAGAAACAAGCACAGCACGGAATGTAAAACGTCTGCTCAGCGCACAAGTTGAAAGTATGCGGATTTGGATAGAATTCCACAATCACACTTTTGAAACTAATATTTTGAAGCCAATATAAATATTCAGGAATTCCGCAGTGTTTCTAAATGAGGATATTTGAAAGCATTTTGTCAGTGTTCCATCTCCCACCCATGGTGTGGCATCTGCTTACCTTGTTATTCTTGAGATAGTCGGACGATTTGATCTCGTGGAAATTATTCAGCTCTCTGGGAGTTGCTTAAGTTTTTGACTCGATTCCTTGGTCACTGCACGGTTTCACTCCAATAAATGAAAGGAGTCGTCAGAGAGGAGAATTCAAAAACCAGAGAGGGCTCCGGTGGCAGAAAGAGAACGGATGGTTATGGTTCGAGCGTGCAAGTGATGAATGCTTGTGATCTCAGAATATGTCAATCAGCCGAGCTTTGTACTTTGGTAGAGAAACAGAGCTTATCGTCAGACTTTTCAACTCGCAACCACACAATTCCAGATATTTATCAGTAAAACTTGAGCTCATCAGATATTACATTTAGTAAGGACATTTTATGAGATATTTCACAAATCTGTTAACTAAATTGTTACCAAAAAATTTCTTCACCAATATGTTTGTAAAGGTGTGTAATAACATGTGTTAAAATGTTAAAGTTCAACTCCCGTGGGAAACCCAGAAAAAAAGCTGTTGAATTCGGGTACCGAAAAATTATTTTCGAGAATTTTTATTTTTTTAAATCGGCCCTTAAGTAACTTATGAGGGGTCAAATAAGGGTTTTTCATGATTCTGAGTTGATTGTTAACATTTATATTTTCACTTTTACATTTACACACAAAGTAGCTTTTATTTCACATACATATATAATACTCAAGAGTTATTTCTCATTCACAATGTCAGAAGTTTCAACAGTCATTGTCTATGTCTTCTTCAGACTCAACAACATCATGACTGCAGTTTCTGCATGTAATGCCATTACAGACTCCACAGGCCGAGATGCACGTGAGCCCATTCTTCTTGCAGCTGCATCGCCGGTTGCTGCAATCTCCATGACAATTACAGCTCGTGAACTGCAATAGCTCCTCAGGAGCCGTGGGGTCCAGTGTTGGAACTGGCTCATACCCATGCACACCTATTGTCCATCCATAGTCACTGGGGTTCAGAGACATGCTCTGTAGAAGGATCCAGTCCCGGGTCTGCAGGTAGGCACGGAGTGAATGTTGTGCAGCTGCACCCTCTGTTGGAGGTAGAGTCTCTGGTTTGATCACTCCTGCCGCTGCCCAGAGTGTGTCACCTGGAGTGAGGAGTGGCTGATCATGAGCCAGGGAGGAGGAAAGCTCAGCGAGGGGGAGAAACATGATCGCGTTCGTTCCTATCTGTTTCCTGTTCGTAAATGGAATAATCTTTACTTCAGTTCCTCTCAGGATCTTAGCTTTGTCGAGTGCCTTCAACTTCACCCGGGGGAAAGCTGCTGATGTCTGTGGATCTGGCAAAGGTGGTGCTGGAGAGGTGACTTCGATCCAACCCATTGAGTGAAAGGGAGTGTTTCCGTGAATAGAGACAATGTTTAAATCTATATTGTCTCCAACAAACTGAGTGACTGCATTGTTTGTTTCCCCAACCTCCATAAAGACCACCTGATCATTACTTGACAATTCACTTTCACTGGCTGGCACTTTGGCTGTCATCACTGATTGATCCTCAAGCGCAGCATCAACCGCAACCTCATCATTGATCTGTTCATCGGTTTCCTCCACAATGGTGTCAAGAGTGCCAGAAGTATCTGGAACATCATCTCCACTCCTACTATTAAGGAAGCAGTATTTGTAGTTTTGTGTCTCCGTGTAAGACTCAGTGTATCCCAGCCGGTGGAACTTGTTGAGCATCCATTTTGACCCAAATCTATGATCAAGTTGTATGGCAAGCCCCATTTGGTGTGGCAATACTCCAGACCGAGGTCGACAGGCCTTAATAAAATTCTGCCCCCAAACGGCAACTCTTTCGTCTGTCTTGACAATCGGTCTCAAGAACATCTGAAGGCTTGCAGGAACAAGTGTCAGCTGACTATCGATGTCAGTCATACTGTGTGTGGTGGGGTATGACTTTGGACCTAAATCAATCAAGGCAATATCATTGGATATGAACTTGAGTGCTGTCTTTATGATCTGAGTCTTCTCATCTCCATGGTCAAGATTAGCATGATGCGCTCGCAGAATATTGTCGGTGCCATCTTTGAGACAGAGTACATCTGCCCTTCTTTCCTGTGTTGTGAAATACAAGGTGTCTTCGTATTTCTCTAGAAGTTTTATCTTTAGCCAATGCTTTGAATAAGAAAGGCTCTTCTCTGGTGACTGATCAAACTCCTGCAGCTTTTCATGGACTTGGTCCATGTTCATTACCCCATGCTCTAATTCTGAGTCTAACCATTCGCAGAATTCAATAAAAACTGCCTCTCGCTCCTCATCAATACTCCTCTGTCCTCTCTTCCTTTTTCCTTCCTCATCAGTCTTGGACAAACTGTCACCTCTCGCAAACATAAGTTTGCATCGCAAATGGTACAGTGTTTCTTCTGCTACCAAGTCGTTGATCCCTTCCAGGCGTCCAGTGACTTCAGTGCCCCAGTCATCCCCGCGACTCCGTGCTGTCTTCAGCAAGCTTGCCTTCAGTGTATCTGCAGTCAAATTATCTGGCACTCTGTATTTCTTTCTAGCTTGTGCTGGATTATTTTTGTAGAGCTGGGCTGGTTGGTTGCAAAGAATGCATACATCCTTATACATGAGGTCAACTGACTGTGATCTTCTAGAACTGCAGCCAGTTGATGAACTGAACTCACAAGTAGTGCGTCTTCTCTTCAACTTTGATGACTCTTTCTCTGCCTTTGATGCTTGAGCTGACTTCTTGGTGGTTGCAACAAAGTTGTTGTACAGATCATTTTTACACTTCTGGTGGTACCTCAGTTTTCCTTCCTTTTGAGCCTCCTTCATACGTTCCACAACAGTAACATTTTCGACAGTTTCTGCTTGTTTCAATAAAGTTGAGTATCCCTTTGGAGTTGCCTGTATGAGCCTTTCAGCTGGTGTATCCGAGCGTGCACAGATGAAGCAATTGAGCACAGGTGGAGTAACGTCTTCATCCATATTGCTAGACTCCATGTCCTGCAAAGTAGAAAATGAGATATATTTAGAAATTATTTTTCCACAAAGGAGTGTCTGTGGTGAAATATAAATGTTAACAATCAACTCAGAATCATGAAAAACCCTTATTTGACCCCTCATAAGTTACTTAAGGGCCGATTTAAAAAAATAAAAATTCTCGAAAATAATTTTTCGGTACCCGAATTCAACAGCTTTTTTTCTGGGTTTCCCACGGGAGTTGAACTTCAACATTTTAACACATGTTATTACACACCTTTACAAACATATTGGTGAAGAATTTTTTTGGTAACAATTTAGTTAACAGATTTTCATATGTTTCCCTTACTAATTATTATTGCTGTGGATTGTAAAACACCGGAGATGTTTGGATGGCAAGGTCTTTACCTTGGGGTGGAAATTGATTGGTAAACAAAACAAATACAACTTAAATCCGGTGATATCTACTAATCTTATATTGTAATATAGGTAAAATTACATTGATGTCTGTTAATTTCTTTGCTGTGTTTGCATGTGATATATGTAAAATATTGCTTTGCTTTGCATGTGATATATGTAAAAGCTCTACGATGAGTCTTCGACCACCACAAAATTTACAATACAAGTAGAGGGTGTTCTAAAAAGACCTAGACAACTTTGATTGTTAATATGTTTAGAACCACAAGTGATATAACAATACCCTTTGGTCTGTATTATACAGAAACTCAAAGTTTTGTGCACACCATCAATACACTTCAATGTGAGCACGTTTGTCGTGCGCAGAACATCAAGGCGGTACCATGAGTTATTGCCATGTTCACCAATATATATATATATATGTATGTATATATATATATATATATATATATATATATATATATATATATATATATATATATATATATATATATGTATGTATATATATATATATATATATATATGTATGTATATATATATATATATATATATATATATATATATATATATATATATATATATGTATATATATATATATATATACATACATATATATATATATTGTTATGAATTTGGGTAGTGATTTATGTAGAGCAGAGTAGATCTGAGTAGGTACCATGCTTCGTTTGTCGCGGTAAGGAACACTACCTGTAATAAGTCCATGTGTAGGCGTTTTGTCGGTTAAGGTGTATAACTGTGAATCTACCAGGAGAATCGAGTGATAGATAGTGTAGGGGTAAGAGTAGAGCCCTTGTATGTCTCATCTGGTAATCAAACCTTTGTCCCTTATGGCACTGCAGATCACATAGACACTTGGTTAGGATCCCTTAGTACAACATTAATAACGCCCTCCCCCCTGACATGACCTAGGAAGAAAGCAGGCCAGGACACCGCCGATAATGGCCGCCGCCATTTACACCTCCGAGAGGCCTATCCACCTCGCATAGCACATGCTACGACCACGGAATAGGGGACGTGAGTGAGAGTGGCGTGGTGGGCATGACCTGAGCAAGCCGGCGAGTCGGTGGAAGAGACCGATTGGTTGGCAATGCGCCAGAGAGACGTGATTGGCCGAGGCTATACCGAGAGCCGAGCGCCATTTCGAGGCAGTCCAGAGCAGTTGGATTCATGGTTGAGAGTTGGATCGAGAGTTCGTGTGCGCAGTTGAGACTCGGCGTGAGCAGTTGGTGTTGAGTTGAGAAAGCAGTGACATTCCTGGAGTCGAGTCGAGAGGAGGTGCGCACGGGCAGTTCGTTTTGAGGTGCGCACGAGGAGAGTTGGCAGATCCCGAGTGCAGAGAGCCCGAGTTGGTTTTGCAGTGCGCAGTTCGCAGTTCAGCGCAGTTGGATCCGTGGTCGATCGCAGTTGGATTCCTGGCAGTGCAGTTCAGAGATCCCGACCCGGGTTGGGCTGAGGTGTAGCCCGAGTGGATCTCGCTGTCCTGCTGTGGCACCTCGTGGTGCTTTGGAGCTTGGTGCACGGACCTCGTGTGCAGCGGCGAGGGCGTTGGCTCAGGCCTAGCGGGGCATGCAAGGCGGACGGAGGATTCCTCCATGCCGGAGTTTGAAGCCGCGTGGGACGGACAAGATAATGAGAGCAGATAAGACCGAGCTCCGCGGTTACACGATACATGACGTATTATTTTTGTTAATTCATCCCCTGTTTGTATTTGATATCTGGTGTGCAGGATCCCGATTTAGGAATATTTCATTACCAGTGCGTGCTTTTACTGTCCTTGCTTTTCCCAATATACCCTTATATTATTTTTGTACATATACAGTCACGTGAAAAAGTAAGTACACCCCATGTAAAGTTTTGACTTTTTCAAAATATTTCAACATACAGCTATTTGATCTTCATTTCAACAATATTGATAGATAAAGGTGATATAAAATAACAAATATCATGAAACATTTACATTTTGTAGTCCATTGTATAATTTAAATAAACATAAATGCAAATTTCGCATGTGGAAAAAGTAAGTACACCCCTACATTTATCACTACTTCAAATACCTAAAATTAGAATCAGGTGCACCAGCTCAGGTGCAAATGATTAGAACATCGTTAGAGAGGATCTTGGAGGAACCTGTCTTATTTAAACCTCAGACATTTAGTTTGGTTTGCTCTTTGTTGTTGAAGTGTGCAGTGTCACCATGCCTAGATCAAAGGAGCTCTCTGAGGCCTTCAGAAAGAAGGTTATAGATGCCTGCGAGTATACAACAGTACCCGCCCTAAGAACAGGGCTTCAATTTGACGTTCAATTGAAACGTTTTGGGTGACCTTCAGCTTGACCTTGGGCCTAGAGAGTTAAAAATTTGGCACAGTCTATTCATGGCAAGGCAAATATGTGTGTAAAGTATGGTGATGCTATGTGCAATGATGTAGACGTAGCACTGCGCACACACAGACAGACAAACAGACAGACAGACAAACTAACCAACCAACATACTTGCCGGAATCTATTCCGGCAAGTAACAAACAAACAGTCTCAAATGCAATACCCTCTTCTCTGGCGAGGGTAATAACGCCCATCTCCACAGGGACCGCTCCCACCAGACAGTAATGTGTATCAGGCCAACAACTGGCTTTATGTCGACTTTTCATCACAGCTAGTGTCTATGGTATGGTGCCAACAGGGACATCGGAAATAAATTACAGAGGTAACGACATACAAGGGATAAATTATCCATAATCCCTGAGCTAATTAACATAACCCACTCCTCGTAATGGGGACAAAAATACACCTTACACGACATCCGGGCTAATACAAATTCCCCACTTATTACATGGTGGTTCTTCTTCATTGCGACAGTTGGAGCACACTAATCTATACACTCTACCTGGTCTATGGTATCCCTACCCCCTATAAACGTAACAATATATACAGTTGTGGCCAAAAATAATAGCACCCTTGCACATTTTTCAAATAATGCACCATTTCTTCCAGAAAATTGTTGAAATTAAAACATATTTTGGTATCCACATATGCATTTCTTTGGTTTGCAGAGGAACAAAATTAAAAAGGTGAAAAAATTACTAAATCTCAGCTTATTACACACAGAAATCCTAAAATGGCCCGGACAATAGTAATGGCACCTTTTGGAAGTTGTTAGACATAATTAGATTTCAAGCAGGTGATTCTCCTTTACTTTGGAATTGAACTCATCTACGGAGAGTTGCAGGTGCCTGCAATATAAAAATCACTCATTCAAGCAGTTTGAATCGAGAAAAGGAGTCATTCTGCTGTTTTGTGTCACTGTTTGTACTGCAATAAGCATGGAGAAAAGAAAGGAAACCAGATAATTGTCTGAGGAGGTCAGACACAAGATTGTAACCAAGCATGGACAATCTCAAGGCTACAAGTCCATCTCCAGAGACCTTGATGTTCCGGTGTCCACCGTACGCAATGTTATCTGGGAGTTTAAGGCCCATGGCACTGTAGCCAACCTGCCTGGACATGGCCACAAGAGAAAACCTGATCGAAGATTGCAGCGAAGGATTGTTCGAATAGTGGAGAAAGCACCTTGATCAACTGCCAAACAGATTCAAGCTCACCTTCAGACACAAGGTACGACAGTTTCAACTCGCACCAACCGTCGTCAACTCAATGAAAGGGGGTTCTACTGTAGGAGACCCAGGGGGACCTCACTGCTGAAAGAGAGACATAAGAGAGCCCGAATGGAGTTTGCCAAAATACACGTGAACAAGCCAAAATCCATCTTGGAGAATGTCCTGTGGACAGATGAGACCAAATGAGCTTTTTGATAAGGCACATCATCTGTATGTTTACAGAAAACAAAATGAAGCCTTCAAAGAAAGGAACACCTCCCCTACAGTCAAAAATGGAGGAGGTTCTGTGATGTTTTGGGGTTGCTATGCTGCTTCTGGCACTGGGTGCTTTTAATGTGTCCATGGCATCATAAAATCAGGAGATTACCAAGGCATTTTGGAGCGCAATGTTCAACCTAGTGTCAGAAAGCTGGATTGCCGTTGAAGGTCATGGGTCTTGCAGCAGGACAATGACCCCAAAACACACTTCAAGAAGCACCCAGGAATGATTAAAGCCATAACGCTGGACTGTTCTGAAGTGGCCAGCAATGAGTCCATATCTAAATCCCATTGAACACCTGTGGGGAGATCTGAAAACAGCAGTTGGGAGAAGGCACCCTTTAAATCCGGGAGAACTGGAGCAGTTTGCACAAGAAGAGTGGGTCAAACTGATAGTAGAGAGGTGTAGGAAGCTCATTCATGGCTACAGGAAGCACCTGACTGCAGTTATTTTGTCCAAAGGCCGTGCAACCAAACATTAAGTCTCGGACGTCAATAATTTTGTCAATGCCATTTCTTTTTATGTTCTGATTTAAAAGGTTATATTAAGTTCTGAATCAAAGGTTCTGTCATATTAACAGTGAAATAAAGAATTGTGGAGACCATATACTTTTGTCAATTTCAACTTATTTTTAGAGAAAATTGTGTTATTTGAAAAAAGTGGAAAGGTGCCAATATTTTTGTATGTGTGTGCCATGTGTGTGTGTGTGTGTGTGTGTGTGTCTGTGTGTATATATATATATATATATATATATATATATACATATATGTGTGTGTGTGTGTGTGTGTCTGGTTTTTTTTTCTTTGTTTTTTTTACAAATTTTTTTGTTTGTATAATTTTACATCGATAGGGTGAGCGGTTTCAGAGATATAATTATTTAATAATTTCCTTCAATCCAATATAGCTGCCAAACCATGGCAGCTATGGCTGCCAAACAAAACTATGATATCAGAAATGTTATGTATCAATACAAGTAGGTCATAGATCATGTGCATGCAATTTCAGATTTTTAGGATAAGGAATTCGATTAAAACATCTTTGGCTGGTATACCATTTCACCTATGATGTCATCATTATCATGATTCTGTTCCCCATTGGGGTTACTTGACAATGTGCCAAGTTTCAAATTTTTCCATTCGGCGGTTTCCGAGAAATAATTTTTTTATTATTTGCTTTTAATTCAAGATGGCTGCCATACCACATGACCTATGACATCACAATTATCATAAAAACATTCTGCATGGGTGTCACTCCGACCCTGAAAGTTTCGTCTCAATTGGACATATGGTTGCTGAGAAAAACGAGGTTTAGCCCGTACGGACGAATGCCAACGAAGTCGCCGAAGGCATAAAAAAAAAACGATCTAAAAACTCAAAAAAATTAACTTTCGGTTTAGGGTTTGAACAGGTTGATCTTAGGGTCTTGAGTGAGCCCCTGTCGGGCCGTTGAAATAACACCAGGTGGGTTGACTCAGATTGTCTTCCTTCCGAAGTCGGCAAAATGTGTACCAGCTTACCTGTAACGGGGGCACTGCATCAGCGGCACAGTGGCGCTTCCAGATAAAATGATGCAGCCAGCAGTCACAGGATGAATACAAAACAATTATGTTGGAAAAGTGATCATTCCCCGAAGATGCACACATGTTCCATATATGAGTACATGCAATGCCAAAAACTTTTTTGCTCAAACAAAAAAAACATTTTCCTCCAAAAAAAAAAAATTCTCTTTTTTTTTTCCCCAATGCCAAAAACCCCTCTCGTACGTGGTCTCGTGGTCACCATCCATAGAAATCACTCTTTCAGCATCACTCGCCATGTCCCGATGATGCAAGACTGTGATGTACATGAGGTAGACTGGATGCTGCCGATCAGAAGGCAGGAATTTTTCCACAGTACCAGCGCACAGTGGCCTAGACCTACTCTTTAAAGAAAGTTAAGGAGGGATCTTCGAATTCCAGAAAACCATCATCTTTAGACCACCAATAAATCGGTGTGGTGCACTGAATGAAATAAAATGGCGATGAACCAGCCATGATTTCTGGAATTATACATCACATGCAAAAGCACAAGGGGAAAGTCAGTAAGCTAATGGCCGGAAAAAGTCAGTGATTGTCATTGTCAACTTGCTTTTTTACAATTTCATTCAAAAAAATTAATGGGATTTTTCTGCATTGTCCTTTTACTACAAACTTAACTCAACCATGATACTCGATTTGAGGATATGCACTTACCGGTCATCCCTCGTTAAGTATGGCACATCAATCACTTCCTGGTAATCTGTGCAGTCCCTTGTAGCCCGGTTATAGGGGGCAGTAGAAACCCAAGAATTGCTCCAATTGATCTTGATTTCTCGAGCAATGTCACCTGTCGACTGGCCCGCCTTTTGATAAAGCTTCAATGGGTTAATCACCCCCTTAAACAGACAGGTCCCCACATTGTACAAGCCAAATAATTAGCCCTTCCAATGGCAGAAACTTTAGAGCAACCACTTCCTTTGCAATTGAAATTATTTCTGAAGTGGTCGTTTTATGAACTTTTGTCGACTATTAGAATAACCAAAGTGCAAAAAGGACACAAATCGACCAATTTGCCATCAAGAATGAAATGAATGATCGTTTTAAGGCCATTTTCCCCGCTAGAGCGGGGGTTAGCCTTGCGGGCCCCATGACAATCATGGTTCCCTGTTTGAGGCAATGTTTTTATAGCCGGATGCCCTTCCTGACGCCAACCCTTAGTCGCCTCTTACGATGCGCAGGGATACGGTGCATCGATTCTAAGCCAGGGTACACACTGGGATCATTCATCCCAGCAAGCTGGTACTCAATTAGCCGACCTCGGAAGGATGACAGGCTGAGTCAACTCCCCTGGACGTTAATTCAGCGATCGACCGGGATTCGAACCCAGGATCCTAGGATCCCAAGCCGGCACCATAACCGCGAAGCCAACACCATTTGCCATCAAAAATGTCCACAAATTTGGGGAGAGTTTTCGCCTACAAATTTTGCCAATTTCCCTACAAATTTGAGCAAGTTGGTAAGGGGATGGGTCAACTGAGAAAAGGAAAATTTAGAAAAGGACATACAGTGCATTCAGAAAGTATTCAGACCCCTTCACTTTTTTCACATTTTATTATGTTGCAGCCTTATGCTGAAATCGTTTAAATTCATTTTTTCCCTCATCAATCTACACTCAATACCCCATAATGACAAAGGGAAAACGGGATTTTAGAAAGTTTTGCAAATTTATTAAAAAGAAAAAACTGAAATATTACATTGACATAAGAACACAGATTTTTTTGTATACAGAATCGAGGCTCGTGAAAGAGCTAATATTCATCACACACACAAAAAAAAAAAAAATCAAACAGGCACACAAACTATATAATAAGGGGGGCGGTAGACAAGATGAGGAGAGAAGGGGAAGCACACACACACAACATTTGAGAGCAGGAACATCGGGAGATCTGTGGGAGGGAGAGGGCTTGGGGGAGGCTGCTTGGGAAGGGGGGGGAGGGGGGTGGGAGAAGTATAAAACACAAGGACACTGCAAGGACTTCCAGGAAAGAAGTTGGTATTTCAAAAAAGTGGATCTGGGGTGAAATTAGCGGGGGTAGAAAAGATCAAGGTTTTGGATGGGGGAAGATAGGAGATGGTGGTGAACAGCAGTTTTAAAGACCTGGAGGGAGGAGTGGTATTGAAGAGAGTGCGGGAGTTTGTTCCAGAGGCGGGAGAAAAGAGGAATGAAGGAGTGAAGGTGAGCAGAGAGTCTTGATTTTAGCAGTTTAACCATAAGAGGGTTGCAGGCAGATCTTGTGCGACCTCTAGGAATATTTGGGGGACAGAGCCCAGAGAGAGCTGGGGGAGCAAGGCCGGAGAGGAGTCGGTGGAAGACAGAAAAACCACCAACCTGCCTGCGGTGAGTAAGTGAAAGGCCCTTGGTGTTAGCTTCATCGCGGGAGATTCCAATGATTCTGAAAGCTTTGGTTTCAACAGCGTGAAGCCGAGCTAGGTGAGAGGCAGGAGCACCGGCCCAGAGGGGAGAACAGTATTCCATTGAGCTGAAAGACATGTTCCACTTGTTTGACCAGTCTGTGATTTTGTCCAGGTCTGCAGAGAGTGAGGAGGCTGCAGACTGCCAATCTGAGGGATGAGGAATGGAGCGGCAGAGAGTGGAGTCATCAGCAAAGAGATAGAGAGGATTTTCAAGAGAGTTGGAGAGATCATTGATGAAGACCAGAAAAAGCACAGGGCCCAGAACATTGTCTTGGGAAACTCCAGCCTGAACAGGAAGGGGAGATGAGAGAAACCCATTCAGGGCCACACGTTGAGTACGACTAGAGAGGAAGTCCGCCAGCCATCCGTGGAGATTTCCATGGATACCATCGGAGGAGAGTTTGGTGAGCAGAGCCACACCGTATCGAAGGCATGTGATATATCAAGGGAGACTGCTCTAATTTCCTGTTTAGCATTGAGTACCTCCATCCATTGTTGAGACAGCAGAAGCAGCATGTCCAGAGTAGAGTGACCTGGTCTGAAACCAAATTGATGATCAGAGATCAAGCCATTGGAGAAGAGGAAAGATTTCATATCGAAGCAATGATGGAATCCATGACTTTGCTGATAATTGGGAGAAGGCTGATTGGTCTGTAGTTGCAAGGATCTGTTTTTGCACCTTTTTGTGTAAAGCGGTGATGTTGGCTGATTTCCAAGCTGATGGAAGATGACCTTGAGCAAAAGAGAGGGTGAAGAGAACAGAGAGAGGGAGTGAAAGAGCGGCAGAACAGGATTTTAGGACCCGTGTGCTGATGCCGTCAATATGTGGGACTTGTGAATGTACAAGTCAAGTTGAAATGATTATTGTTACGTTTGTGGGGGTAAACAAAGAAAGGCCTCATAGGAAAGTCAGACTCTTATAAATTAGCAGACATCCTAGTTAATTAGCATCCAAGTGTCAGGAAGAAGAAGAACCCATCTCGATGTACATAAGTAGGCTGTCTGTCCAGGTAAGAGTGTTTGCATGTCGCCATAAGGAGGTTGGCTTTGGGCTAATTAATTCTAGGGCTTAAAGATTAATCCCACAGTGTGTAATTTGCCTCCTGTGGTCTTCCCTTCGGTTTTATTATATATTGGGCCAGCCAGGAAATTGAGAGCTTAGTAAAACAACTACAACAAATTGAATCATTCACTCACAGCGCCGCCAGGGCCGATTGAAACAGCATTTGCCGATCGGCAAGGAAACCTCGACGTCATCCGGCCATTCCCGAACGACGACTCAACCCCCCCAAGCCCCCAACTCATTAACAAGGAGGCTACGCGCAGGCCTTCATGATTGGTGGAGGAGCGATGGATTATTGAGTAGCGCTCGATGATTGGACAGAGTGTGACCTCAGCATGGAACATTCAAGAGCTGGAGAAAAAAAAAAATGACGTCTTGCGATCTTGGTCTCTCTTGGTCCTGTCAATTGTTGTAGACCGTCGCATTCTTCTCTCTTTATTTTGGCTCACGTGATAAACAGTCGCATGTTGTCTCGGGTGCGCTGGTAAGGAGACATGTCGGGGCTTTGGAACTTTTGCAACGTTGGAGGAGAGGGTGTTGGTTGATGGTGGTGCTCTTCAGAGACGGGAGAGTTCACGAGCAAAACAAAGAAGGATCCTGCCTGCTTGCCTCAGGCCGGCGGCTGGCTATGGGCGCGATTCCGCGCCATCTTGTGCGTTTCCCGCACAGTGGTTCGAGGCGATGACCAGCAAGCCTTACCAGCCATTTAGGGATGCAAAGCTGAGTGCCGGTCGATTGCCAAATCATTTTATTTTCTTTTATCATTCCCTTGTTTGTATACGAGTCTGAATGGAGACGTCTCAAATTCGGAATAGGTCTCAAACTCAAAACTCTAAAACTCTCTAACTCTAAAACGTCTCAAATTAGATAATTAAGAATTAGGAAAAGAATTCATTTTATTTGGTTTACAATTACTTTTAATAAATTCATTATAATGTTGAATTTTAGTTTTCTTGTCCTGGTTCGTTTCTTTGTTTGTGGGTTCGGATTAACCCAGTGTCAGCTGTCCGTCACAGGTAAGACTTCGAACCTTCCCACGCGTGCCAGAAATAATCCCGCCAAGTTCGATATATACGCCTCGGAGTTAAAGCTCGTCCAGTCATTCGCCCTCTTGGCGTGTTAACCCCGGGGACACGACATTATATTTACTATTAATCATGTTGGGAGGAGGGGAGGGAGCAATGGTAGCTACACGAGCTGAAGGCTGTTATACAGTGCCTTCAGGAAGTATTCACATCGCTTCACTTTTTCACATTTTATGTTACAGCCTGAATTTAAAATGGATTCAATTCAGATTTTTGTCACTGATCTATACATAATACAAAATAATTAATCAATAATAATTTTTACAAAATAATAATTTTACAAAATCAATCCCCAAATAATCAAACTGATTGACAAAGCAATGAAGCTCTGGAATACCACATCGATATTACAGCACTCAGAAGGAAATATCGAAATACCAGATGTGAAGATGCGGCGTGGAATCTTCCAGGGGGACAGTCTTTCCCCCTTCTGTTTTGTCTGGCTCTGGACCCACGAGGTAGCATCAATGAACAAGGACATGGATACACCATAATAACCAATAGACGAACATCCAAAGAAATAGGAAAGGTGACACATCCACTATACATGGGCGATTTAAAGGTCATCTCGCCAAATGACAGAACAACTAAAACTAGTAAACTGTTTTCCGAGGACATTCAAATTGAATTTGGACTAGACCAGTGTGCCAAGTACACATTTGTACAAGGTAAACCAACAAAAACAAACATAAAAATTGACCTTGAAACAACAATATAGCAATTAGAAAACGAAGCATCATACAAATACCTCGGAGTAGAAGAGGGTCACCGAATATGTCACAAACAAATTCACAAAATCGTCAACGAACACCTACACAGAACGAAGCTGATCCTGAAAACGTACCTCTCCCCAAGAAACAAAATCAAAGCCATAAACCAGCTCACAGTTTTAGTGTTCCAATACAGCTGCGGAATAATAAACTGGTCCCAATCAGAAATCAAGTTAGACATCAAAACAAGAAAACTCTTTACCATCCACAAAATGTTTTACAAAAACAAGTGCATCCCAAGAATGTACCTGCCGAAACAAGAGGGAGGGAGCGGCCGGATGGAACTCAACCACGTGCACAGAGTGACGAATGCAGGACTAGCTGAGTATGTGAAATGCTCAACAGACTATTGGATGCAATTTGTAATCAAACATGAACACAACAAACATGAAAAAGTATCGCTAACTCACCTTGCAAATAATTTCCAAAAACAGGTGTGAATAGAAGATGCTGCAGAGGGAAATGAAACAGCAACAACTACAGCACCAACAATTATAAAATAGACGAAATAAATATCTTCCAAGAAATATCAAGAAACATACATCAACAACTAGGAGAATGACAGAGCAGGAAAATACAAAAAATAGTTGGAGTGGGGATAGAGAAATAAGGCTCATCGGAATGGATAAGAAGAAGTCAGCTCAACTGGGACGGAGAACGAATCATGATAATTACCCAAGATCAAGGACACTAAACCAATGGATTAAAAAAGATGGCGGGACTGAGCCAGACAGATAAGTGTAGATTCTGCAAGACAGAAACAGAAAGTACTATCTTGTCTCCTGCTCTCGGGATGCAAAAAACGATTATCAGAACAGCTTTACACACAACGGCACAACAAAGTATGCAAAGTGATTCAATTCATGGTCTTACCTGCAAAATTTAAACATCCTAGTACCAGAAAAATCAAGGGAACACGAACCAAGGGCAATAATTGAAAATGAGGACGTCATGCTCACGTGCGACCTGATGATTCAATCGAGCGTGAACATAAAAAACAAAGCATTGTGTCCGGACATTGTACTCAGGAACAAAAAAGAAAAGACAGCATTGCTGACTGAGATATCAGTACCCAGCGATTTTGGTCTAAATAACATAGAAATCAAGAAAATGACCAAATACCAGGACCTCAAAAATGAGGTCAAGAGATCTTGGAAGCTCAAAAGCATCAAAGTACCACAAATGATAACGACCAAAAAAAAAAAAACCCCACACATAAACACACACCACACACCACACAGCACACACACCACACACACAGAAAAACCCCCTCCCAAGCAGATAAATGAGTAAAAATACAAAAGGCGTTCTGTTGATTTGTCATCGGTCCACAATCTAAATACAGGTGTCACGGACAGCTTGGTGACCATAAGGAAGGAAGGGGGGTGTGGCCCAGTTGCATAAAGCATCCTCAAGGAAATATTTGAGGATTTACTTCAATATTTCCTTAAGTTTCCCCTTCAGGGCATCCTTAATTTAATATTCACGAATATTATAGGAATATTCCTTACGTTTTTTTCCTTAAAACCTTCCATGAACTCACGGGAGCTCCCCCCCCCCCCCCCCCCACCTTCCTTGAACACAAACCTTTGATTTTCCAAAATGGCGCCATTCATGGAATTTGGTCATGAAGACGACGATTATCGCAGCGTGACGTCAGAGACTGATTAGTAGTACCCTACTGCAAAGCCGCAATGAGCCGGCGAAGCCAAAGCCCCTTGCCACTATTTTACCCATCACTATGGCATCAGTAGGTTAGGTAGTTGGTAGTAGGTAGGTGTAGTAGGTACCGTACCTAGTTCAAAATGACACTATTTCAATTCTGGATGAGATTAAAATTTATAAAATTTCCTTCTTGATTAATTCGGTGAATTCCGTCTCAACTTCGGATATTTCCGGCCGTGAAAAACTATCCCCTACGGCCGCGAGATTTCTAAAAAATAATTCTTCGTCAATTTTCGAGTATTTGACGCCGTTTTCAGCCTCGGAAATGTGGTAAAAAGCTTTTCTGAAATGTTTTTGAAATACCCGCCGAACAAAAAACGACTCCTGCGAACAATTGACGACGCTTCCAAACCCCCGCGCATGTTTGGCGAACTTTTGGAGCCTAAAATACGAATGTTGGACTTTGCCATTTTTTCGACATTCGCATCCTTCGCGAACCGTTCGCGTGTCCCGTGCAAACCCACCTATACCAGGGTAACACTTTGACTCTTTCATCATATCCAGAATATTTTGCTTGTAGTTTCACACTCGTATTTCACTTATACGAGTACCCTACTGCAAAGCCGCAATGAGCCGGTGAAGCCAAAGCCTCTTGCCACTA
The DNA here is from genome assembly GCF_964187855.1 of Myxine glutinosa. Taxonomy (NCBI): domain Eukaryota; kingdom Metazoa; phylum Chordata; class Myxini; order Myxiniformes; family Myxinidae; genus Myxine; species Myxine glutinosa. Next base: position 154,741,945 of record NC_136265.1, on the reverse strand, counting down.
TTTTACCCATCACTATGGCATCAGTAGGTTAGGTAGTTGGTGGTAGGTAGGTGTAGTAGGTACCGTACCTAGTTCAAAATGACACCATTTGCATTCTGGATGAGATTAAAATTTAGAAAATTTCTTTCTCGATTCATTCAGTGAATTCCGTCTCAATTTCGGATATTTCCGGCCATGAAAAACTATCCCCTACGGCTGCGAGATTTCTAAAAAATAATTCTTCATCAATTTTAGAATATTTGACGCCGTTTTCAGCCTCCGAAACACCGTAATAAGCTTTTTTGAAATATTTTTTCAAATACTCGAATCTCATTCGTTCCGGTGTTTGTTGACGATTTTCGTTTTTTTTTTTTTTTTTTTTTTTTTGTATACTGAATCGAGGCTCGTGAAAGAGCTAACATTTACTTCACAAACAAATCAACCAGACAAACAAAATATATAAAAAGAGGGAGCGGAAGACAAGATGGGGAGAGAAGGGGAAGCACACAAACACAAAATTTGAGAGCAGGGAGATGTGTGGAAGGGAGAGGGCTTGGGGGGAGGAGGTGTGGGAAGGGAGGGGGGGGGGGGGGAGGGAGAAGTATAAAACACAACGACACCAAGGACTTCCAGGACAGAAGATGGTATTTCAAAAAAGTGGAATTGGGGTGAAATTAGCGGGGGTAGAAAAGATCAAGGTTTTGGAAGGGGGAAGATAAGAGATGGTGGTGAACAGCTGTTTTAAAGACCTGGAGGATGGAGTGGGATTGAAGAGAGTGAGGGAGTTTGTTCCAGAGGTGGGAGAAAAGAGGAATGAAGGAGTGAAGGTGAGCAGAGAGTCTTGATTTTGGCAGTTTGACCATAAGAGGGTTGCAGGCAGATCTTGTGCGACCTGTCGGAATATTTGCGGGACAGAGCCCAGAGAGAGCTGGGGGGGGGGGGCAAGGCCAGAGAGGAGTCGGTAGAAGACGGAAAGACCACCAACCTGCCTGCGGTGAGTGAGTGAGAGGCCCTTGGAGTTAGCTTCATCGTGGGAGATTCCAATGATTCTGAATGCTTTGGTTTCAACAGCGTGAAGACGAGCTAGGTGTGAGGCAGGAGCACCAGCCCAGAGGGGAGAGCAGTATTCCATTGAGCTGCGGATGAAAGCCTTGTATGTGGTGAGGAGCTCAGGTGTGCCAAGGAAGGACTTCGCACGACGGAGGATGCCCAGTCGGCGACTGGCTTTGGAGGCCAGATTTGAAATGTGGTTTTCCCAGGAAAGATCATGGCAGATAGTGAGACCCAAAAGCTTCAGTGACAGAACTTCTTGGAGAGGATTATTCAGAAAGTGTATGGGAGGGTTGTCCAGTCGGTCTTTTCGGAGAGACATCGTAAGAGTGTGAGATTTGTCAGGATTGAAAGACATGTTCCACTTGTTTGCCCAGTCTGTGATTTTGTCCAGGTCTGCAGAGAGCTGCAGAGAGTTCGTTGAAGATAACCAGGGCCCGTGCGGGCCCGGGGAACGAGGTTGGTCTTAAAGTATTTTAATTACAAATTAGAGGTGCATAAGATTGTGAATCAAAAAAAGACGGGTGAAACAAGCTCCTATTGAACTGTTTCGCAATTTTTTATGCATACTTCCACATCTGCAAGATGGCGGCCTCCATGGAGCGATTTGGTGCGTCAAAGCTTCGAAATTCTCAAAGGATCCAGCAAAATCAGGCTTTTCAACATAAGATTGTGAATCCAAAAAGGATGGGTGAAACAAACTCCTATTGAAATTTTTCGCAATTTTTTATGCATACTTCCACATCCGCAAGATGGCGGCCTCTGTGGAGTGATTTGGTGTGTCAAAGCTTCGAAATTCTCAAAGGATCCAGCAACATCTGGCTTTTCAACATAATATGTATGCGTTCATTCACAACACCGGCTTCGCCGGCTAAAATATTTTTTCAAATACTCGAATCTGATTGGTTCCGGTGTTTGGTGACGATTTTCGTTGAAGATAACCAGGGCCCGTGCGGGCCCAGGGAACGAGGTTGGTCTTAAAGTATTTTAATTACAAATTAGAGGTGCATAAGATTGTGAATCAAAAAAAGACGGGTGAAACAAACTCCTATTGAACTTTTACGCAAATTTTTTATGCATACTTCCACATCCACAAGATGGCGGCCTCCATGGAGCGATTTGGTGCGTCAAAGCTTCGAAATTCTCAAAGGATTCAGCAAAATCTGTTCATTCACAACACCGGCTTCGCCGGCGAAAACAACAATTTCAATAATTGAGAATTTATTTTACATTATGAACCAGTCTCTGAGCTGCGACACAGTTACCAGGGTAACACCTTGACTCTTTCATCATATCCAGAATATTTTGCTTGTAGTTTCACACTCGTATTTCACTTATACTAGTACCCTACTGCAAAGCCGCAATGAGCCGGCGAAGCCAAAGCCTCTTGCCACTATTTTACCCATCACTATTGCATCAGTAGGTTAGGTAGTTGGTGGTAGGTAGGTGTAGTAGGTACCGTACCTCGTTCAAAATGACACCATTTGCATTCTGGATGAGATTACAATTTATTAAATTTCCTTCTTGATTAATTCGGTGAATTCCGTCTCAATTTCGGATATTTACGGCCATGAAAAACTATCCCCTACGGCTGCGAGATTTCTAACAAATAATTCTTCGTCAATTTTAGAATATTTGATGCCGTTTTCAGCCTCCGAAACACCGTAATAAGCTTTAAAAAAATATTTTTTCAAATACTCGAATCTCATTGGTTCCGGTGTTTGGTGATGATTTTCGTTGAAGATAACCAGGGCCCGTGCGGGCCCGGGGAACGAGGTTGGTCTTAAAGTATTTTAATTACAAATTAGAGGTGCATAAGATTGTGAATCAAAAAAAGACGGGTGAAACAAACTCCTATTGAACTGTTTCGCAATTTTTTATGCATACTTCCACATCTGCAAGATGGCGGCCTCCATGGAGCGATTTGGTGCCTCAAAGCTTCGACATTCTCAAAGGATCCAGCAAAATCTGGCTTTTCAACATAAGATTGTGAATCAAAAAAAGATGGGTGAAACAAACTCCTATTGAACTTTTTCGCAATTTTTTATGCATACTTCTGCATCCGCAAGATGGCGACCTCCATGGAGCGATTTGGTGTGTCAAAGCTTCGAAATTCTCAAAGGATCCAGCAACATCCGGCTTTTCAACATAATATGTACGCGTTCATTCATAACACCAGCTTCGCCGGCTAAAATATTTTTTCAAATACTCGAATCTCATTGGTTCCGGTGTTTGGTGACGATTTTAGTTGAGGATAACCAGAGAGCCCGTGCGGGCCCGGGGAACGAGGTTGGTCTTAAAGTATTTTAATTACAAATTAGAGGTGCATAAGATTGTGAATCAATAAAAGACGGGTGAAACAAACTCCTGTTGAACTTTTTCGCAATTTTTTATGCATACTTCTGCATCCGCAAGATGGCGGCCTCCATGGAGCGATTTGGTGCGTCAAAGCTTCGAAATTCTCAAAGGATCCAGCAAAATCTGGCTTTTCAACATAAGATTGTGAATCCAAAAAAGACGGGTGCAACAAACTCCTATTGAACTTTTTCGCAATTTTTCATGCATACTTCCGCATCCGCAAGATGGCGGCCTCCGTGGAGCGATTTGGTGTGTCAAAGCTTCGAAATTCTCAAAGGATCCAGCAAAATCTGGCTTTTCAACAAAAGATTGTGAATCAAAAAAAGACGGGTGAAACAAACTCCTTTTGAACTTTTTCGCAATTTTTAATGCATACTTCCACATCCGCAAGATGCCGGCCTCCATGGAGTGATTTGGTGCGTCAAAGCTTCGAAATTCTCAAAGGATCCAGCAAAATCTGGCTTTTCAACAAAAGATTGTGAATCAAAAAAATACGGGTGAAACAAACTCCTATTGAACTTTTTCGCAATTTTTTATGCATACTTCCACGTCCGCAAGATGGCGGCCTCCATGGAGCGATTTGGTGCGTCAAAGCTTCGAAATTCTCAAAGGATCCAGCAAAATCTGGCTTTTCAACATAAGATTGTGAATCAAAAAAAGACGGGTGAAACAAACTCCTATTGAACTTTTATGCAATAAATTGTTTATGCATACTTCCGCATCCACAAGATGGCGGCCTCAATGGAGCGATTTGGTGCGTCAAAGCTTCGAAATTCTCAAAGGATTCAGCAAAATCTGGCTCTTCAACATAAGATTGTGAAACAAAAAAAGACGGGTGAAACAAACTCCGATTGAACTTTTTCGCAATTTTTTATGCATACTTCCGCATCCACAAGATGGCGGCCTCCATGGAGCGATTTGGTGCGTCAAAGCTTCGAAAGTCTCAAAGGATTCAGCAAAATCTGTTCATTCACAACACCGGCTTCGCCGGCAAAAACAACAATTTCAATAATTGAGAATTTATTTTACATGATGAACCAGTCTCTGAGCTGCGACACAGTTACCAGGGTAACACCTTGACTCTTTCATCATATCCAGAATATTTTCTTGTAGTTTCACACTCGTATTTCACTTATACGAGTACCCTACTGTAAAGCCGCAATGAGCCGGCGAAGCCAAAGCCTCTTGCCACTATTTTACCCATCACTATGGCATCAGTAGGTTAGGTAGTTGGTGGTAGGTAGGTGTAGTCGGTACCGTACCTAGTTCAAAATGACACCATTTGCATTCTGGATGAGATTAAAATTTATAAAATGTCCTTCTTGATTAATTCGGTGAATTCCGTCTCAATTTCGGATATTTCCGGCTATGAAAAACTATCCCCTACGGCCGCGAGATTTCAAAAAAATAATTCTTCGTCAATTTTAGAATATTTGACGCCGTTTTCAGCCTCCGAAACACCGTAATAAGCTTTTTTGAAATATTTTTTGAAATACTCGAATCTCATGGGTTCCGGTGTTTGGTGACGATTTTCGTTGAAGATAACCAGGGCCCGTGCGGGCCTGGGGAACGAGGTTGGTCTTAAAGTATTTTAATTACAAATTAGAGGTGCATAAGATTGTGATTCAAAAAAAGACGGGTGAAACAAACTCCTATTGAACTGTTTCGCAATTCTTTATGCATACTTCCACATCCGGAAGATGGCGGCCTCCATGGAGCGATTTGGTTTTTAAAATATTTTTTCAAATGCTCGAATCTCATTGGTTCCGGTGTTTGTTGACGATTTTCGTTGAAGATAACCAGGGCCCATGCGGGCCCGGGGAACGAGGTTGGTCTTAAAGTATTTTAATTACAAATTAGAGGTGCATAACATTGTGAATCAAAAAAAGACGGGTGAAACAAACTCCTATTGAACTTTTCGCAATTTTTTATGCATACTTCTGCATCCGCAAGATGGCGGCCTCCGTGGAGCGATTTGGTTTTTAAAATATTTTTTCAAATGCTCGAATCTCATTGGTTCCGGTGTTTGTTGACGATTTTCGTTGAAGATAACCAGGGCCCATGCGGGCCCGGGGAACGAGGTTGGTCTTAAAGTATTTTAATTACAAATTAGAGGTGCATAACATTGTGAATCAAAAAAAGACGGGTGAAACAATCTCCTATTGAACTTTTCGCAATTTTTTATGCATACTTCTGCATCCGCAAGATGGCGACCTCCGTGGAGCGATTTGGTGCGTCAAAGCTTCGAAATTCTCAAAGGATCCAGCAACATCCGGCTTTTCAACATAATACGTACACGTTCATTCACAACACCGGCTTCGCCGGCTATAATATTACACTTTCACCAATCTCGGAAAGTATCCAAACATTTACTGCACATGTTAACACAATTAAAATAAAATAGTGAATGAGAACAGAATGAATTTTACTCAAGAATCACTTTATTACTCCTTCATCCGGAAGCACGTGTTCCCCATGCAGCTTATAACTGTATCATTTAAAATCACGTGTTCATCACGTGTTCCACATGCAGCTTATAACAAGCGTTATTTAAAATCACGTGTTCTTGCTTTCGGACCAGCGGTCTAGCTCTAATCTGATTCGTTGCCTGGCATAGCAAAGGCTACTAAGGATTTCCTAAACCTTTCACTAAGGAATCGCAGCGTACAGTAAGGAATAATCTTTCTTTATGGACAAGGGGATTTTATGCAACCGGGCCGGTCTACTCCGAGATGCAGCGCCTCTCCTCGGCACTGAATTTGTTACCGTTACCTACACCACCGAAGGTAGATGGAGGTCAATATTTTAACCCCTGTCCGTTTGTCTGTATACTGGTTGGGCTTGTGCGTTAGTCAGTCCGTCCGTCCGTCCGTAGTTTGTCTGTCCCTCTGTCTATTTATTTGTTACTTGCAAAATCGAAGATTTTTCAAGTATATTGGTCGGTTGTGTTTGTGACTCTGTCTGTCTGTTTGTTTGTTTGTTTGTTTGTTTGTCACCGGCCTACAGGTCACAATTTTCAACCGATCTTCACCAAACTTCACCAAGTGGTAGAGTTGGTCAAATGCCAGAAGCCTATTGTTTTTGGGGTCAATAGGTCAAAAGGTCAACATAGGCCAAAGGTCACCAACTTTGCTAAATTTCTAAAATCCTCAATTTTCATCCGATTGACTTGAAATTTGAAGACCACTTGCATATCTGGTCACTGAATTCAACCACCAAGTATTCTTGAGGTCAACATAGGCCAAATGGTCAACATAGGCCAAATTTCTAAAATCCTCAAATTTCATCCAATTGACTTGAAATTTGAAAAGGACTTGCATATCTCGTCACTGAATTCAACCACTAATTATATTTTAGGTGAACATAGGCCAAAAGGTCAACATAGGCCAAATTTCTAAAATCCTCAATTTTCATCCAATTGACATGAAATTTGAAGAGGACTTGCATATCTGGTCACTGAATTCAACCACCAAGTATTTTTGAGGTCACCATAGGCCATCATGTCACATTGAAAACTTTTGGGGGAGGGCGTATTTTGCAAGTATCGTGCTATGCATGACGTTTTCTTGTTTGTTTGTTTGTCTGTCAATCGCCAACAGGTCACAATTTCAAACCGATCGTCACAAAACTTCACCAGATGGTAGAGTAGGTCATAAGGAAGAAGCCTATTAATTTTCAGGTCAAAGATCAAAGGTCATCTTCAGGTCTAATTTCTAAACATTGTCATTTTTCATCCAATTGACAAGACAATTGAACAGCAATTGCATCGTGCATCACTGAATTGGGAAAGCAGCTATTTTTGAAGTCAAAAGGTCAAAGGTCATCAAGGTAAATTTCTAAAATCATCAATTTTCATCTTTAAAATAATCAATTTTCATCAGATTGAACTGAGCTTTGATCAAGATCATCAATTTAAATCTTAACTAAATGGACAATTTTATGTATCCATGGCAATCTTTATTTGGGGAGGTGGACTTTGCAAGTCTCTGCTGTGCATGACATCTTTCTTGTTTCTTTATTTGTGAACTGGATAACTCAAAAAGTTATCGACGGATTCGAACAAAATTTGGTGGACAGGTTGGGTGTGTAACAAGGAAGAAGTGTTTAAATTTTGGTGAAGATCCGGATCCGAAAAATCATTGAGATGCAATACGTAAACTGTTCAGCCTGGCGGAGGTTTGTGCTCTACTGGGGGTTGTAGTTTTGTATGCAGCCTGTGGCTGTTGGTTGCATCATTTTCTGGTCCTCCCTGTTACCAGTAAGCTGGTATAGTCATTTTTGCCCACCTCGGAAGGACGACAGGCCGAGTCAACCCACCTGGTGTTAATTCAACAGCTCAACCGGAGTTCAAACTCAAGACCCTAGAGCATCAAGGCGGCAGCCACCTTAACAGGTAAACGAGCACCAGATGGCACTGAACCGCAAGGTAATAATTATTGTTACCGTGAGCTCAACCACGTCGGGGATGAACCGGGATTATTAGTGATGATTACTGTTCAAGCATCACCTGCTGCCCACTCTTTCCCATATCAAACGTCGCAGCCCCTGCGCACTCATTATGGCCCCTGATGACGCATCCTTTCCATAAGCGTCCTCCACGTGACGTCCCTTAACCTCAGTACGATAGCCTCGTTAAATGCAAACTACAAACAGCACATCACGTGATGAACTACGATCCCGCTAATTGATCCGCACACCGAGAGGACTTGTCGACGCCTCGCACGATGGATTCTCACCAGGTGTCTGGCGTTGGCACTCGTGGTGCAAGGTCAAGGTGGTTACGTCGCCTTCTAATGACTGATACCGCGTGCTGTCTGTTCTGCTTAGCTCCGTAACGACTGCTGGTGTGGCCATGCTTTGGGGATTGCCCGGGGAAGCCAAGGATGCCGGGTGGAAGATGCAAATGATTGCGCACGAAGCACACGCAGTCCAGCAGCTTTTGAGTGTGTACCTCCGTGCAGTAGAGAACAAGAAAAAGAGCAATCGGAGATTACAAACGCTTGCCAGGATGTATTTTCAGTGCTTTTTAAGGCTTTTGTGTTAAAACAAATATGGCGGCCGAACCACGTGACCGATGACGTCATCATTTTTTTTTCTCTACTAATTTATTCATAGATTATGCTCAAGAAATTTCATCTTGATCGGATGAAGTTTTGTACTTGTCGAATTATGACGTCATAATGGAGGCACCTATGACATCATCATTAACATATTTTATTCCTCGTGGAGAGTTCTTTACAATGAGCCATGTCTCAATTTTTTCTATTCAGCGCTTTCCGAGATATAGAGGTGCAAGTTTTCGGTTTTTCGAAGATGGCGGCCGAACCACGTGACGTATGACGTCATAATTATTAAAACATTCTACATGTGGAGTTGCACCTAGGGTGAAAATTTCCTGTCAATCGGACCAACGGTTGCAGAGAAAATCATATTTATTCTGTGCGGACAAACAAACAGACAAACAGACAAACAAACAGACAAACAAACAAACAAACAGACAAACAAACAAACGGACTCAAATGCAATACCCTCTCCTCTGGTGATGGTAACAAGGACGTCGGTAGATCTGGAAGGGGGAGGACTTGGGAGGAGGGAGGGAGGTGGGGGCTGGGGGAGGTGGAGAGGGGGTGGGAGCTTAAGAAGGTGGGGGCTAGAGGGAGGTGGGGGGTGGGAGCTCGGGGGAGGTGGGGAGGGGGTGGAAGCTTAAGAAGGTGGGGACTAGGGGGAGGTGGGGGGTGGGAGCTCGAGGGAGGTGGGGAGGGGGTGGGAGCTTAGGAAGGTGGGGGCTAGAGGGAGGTGGGGGGTGGGACCTCGGGGGAGGTGGGGAGGGGGTGGGAGCTTAAGAAGGTGGGGGCTAGGGGGATGTGGGGGGTGGGAGCTCGGGAAAGGTGGGGAGGGTGTGGGAGCTTAAGAAGGTGGGGGCTAGAGTGAGGTGGGAGGTGGGAGCTCGGGGGAGGTGGGGGCTAGAGGGAGGTGGGGGGAGGTGGGGGCTAGTGGGAGGGAGGTGGGGGGTGGGGGCTGGGGGGAGGTGGGGGGGGGGGGGGTGGGGGCTGGGGGGAGGTGGGGGGGGGTGGGGGCTGGGGGTGGGTGGGAGGGGTGTACGGTATAAAGCAAATTAACACAACTAGGAAATTTCACTACTAGGAATGTCAGGAAAGAAGTTGCAGATTGAAAGAGGCGGATCTGGGGTGAATTAGTGGGGGTAGAAAAGATCAAGGTTTTGGATGGGGGAAGATAAGAGATGGTGGTGAACAGCTGTTTTAAAGATCTGGAGGGAGGAGTGGGATTGAAGGGAGTGAGGGAGTTTGTTCCAGAGGTGGGAGAAAAGAGGAATTAAAGCGTGAAGGTGAGCAGAGAGTCTTGATTTTGGCAGTTTCACCAGAAGAGGGTTGTGGGAAATATTTCTCCATAAGATTGGCAAAAAATACATGAGAAGATGGTTAATAATTTTTTTTGGACAAAGCGGATACAAACGCATTTCTTTGTCACGCACGTTTGTGGTTAATAAATAATTTTCTGTAAAGTTTGAAACTGAATCATGAACAGGGGTAAATGTTGTTTTGTTTCCGGCAAGAAAGCAAAATCAGCTTCTGGGTTTAAATGTAACAATGAGGAAATTAGAATGAGCCGATGAGGGTTTCACTGCACTGTTTAAATTACAGAAGAAGCTCGGGCCCCTCAACGGACCCGGGCCCCAAGGCAGCGACCCCCTTGCAGGCCCCTCTCAATGTCCTTTATATATATATATATTTATATATTTATGTATTAATGTATATATATTTATAGTAATTTTTTTTTCACTCAACTTTTCGATTTTATGAACTGTAAGTTGTTTTTAAACCAATTTTTTTCGTTTTTTTTGAAACTTTCCGTGCAGCTCAAGTTTACAAAACCTCGGAATCAACCGGAAAACATCATAAAAGTGCTTACCTGTACTTACCGTGACCGGCAAAAAAGTATCTTCAATTGTGCATGATAAGGAATCATTTCCCCGTGAGGAATATTTTTTACCACTTCATCTGTGTCGAACAACACGCGTGAGTGAGCGACATAAACAGGTAGCGAGGGAGTGTCATTAATCGGACGTCGAGACAGAGATCAAGGGGTTGGTTGCTCGACTTGAACAGATCACCCTCAGAGGTCTCCGACAGGGGGTGCTGCACCCCAACCGAGTCGGAAGTCCTCTATTCCAGCACAAGGTGTCTCGTATCTTCTCACCCTCGTGCTTCATATTTCCCTTTGCTCTGGAACAGTCTGTATATCCAGGATTTCCTAAAACATTGGCTGGACGGTGCCTGAACGACAGTATTTGCTATCGACCTCTCCCACAGGGGCAATCTAGATGTAGCCTATCTTAGGCCTCTTGGGTCGGATTACATTTGAAAGAGAGATTTGATCATTACACGCGGTCTGCAATTCTGTCTGCAATTCTGTCTGCAATTCTATCGATTCTGTAAACACAGGGTGGGATGCCACGATTAGGGACCAAGATATTTGTATTCTGTTCCAAAACTGATGTCTCACTTCCTTATGAAATATCAGGAGTTAATTTGCTCCTTGGCAGTACCTGAAACATCTTTTGTTGATTTGAACGATCTCCCTCGGATTGTTGCGCTTTTCCTTGATGCTTTCCGAAAATACATCCTTGATATGCGAACTAATTATGGTTTCGAGTTTATTATATACTAGAATATCAGACCCGTCGCTTCGCCGACAGAACAGCAATCTTTGCGTAATTGCTAAATAAACCGTTGTTGTTATTATGGGTAAGAATAAATTTGGGCGGTGTATTCGAGTAGTAGTTTAAAAGTGAGTGTCCAGCTATACACTTGCTAACGGCAACATTGAGAGACAAAGCTGGGGAAAAGGAAGAGTGAGGTGGGACGTAGGGGGAGGGGAGTAAGGGGTGGGAGACAGACAGAGACAGAGAGAGAGAGAGGTCGCAAGTTGCCGTTTGCAGTTTTACCGCAGGTGCCCATACCCATACCTTCCTTATTTATTTTTTTGTTTTTTGCATCGCGAACCTTCTTGGAGTTCCCTGAATCCACCATCATTGGTTTCATTGAAATCCGTTGATCCGTTCTCAAGTTGTAGCACGACAAACAGACACACAGACTTTAATATGAATTTCTTTTTGGGGCCCTTTGTCATCCATGGAATAGTTTGCCTCCAACATAGTGACTTGTGCATGGATTCAATTTGAAAAAGAAACTGTAGTCCTTTGCTTATTCCTAAATTTTGCCGATGATCCACAGGCAGAATTAATATGCTGTTTTAAGTACTCCAAGACAGGTAAATATATTCGAATCGAGCAGAGACAGGTGCTCACATCAATCTTTATTCTCCCATGGTTTATATATATATATATATATATATATATATTGTTGTGGATTTGAGAATCCTGTGTTTGTAAATATGACCCTCTAGTAAATAGTTCTTGTAAATACCTCCATTTGTGGTAAAGGTCAAAGGTCGTCCCCTTAGCTAGTCCATGTACAAGCACGTAGCCAATCATAGAACCTCTCTATAGTTATTTCTTTATTATGTGTATCAGTTAAGGCTCTGTTTTTCACTGGTTGACATTGCATTGCACCAAATGAAATAACATAGATCCCCTACAATATCGCCGTAGCCTCCAAAGCGGCGTTTCGCCACCATTGCATTGGGTGGGGTTATTGGCATCATCATCGCCCCCAAACTCCATTGAACATGAGGTCATCTCAGAGCAGAAGGTGGTTGGAGTCAGCTAAGTGCCAGGAACAAGGCATGGCTTTGCCAATGCCTCATCAAGGGGTGGGATCGGTGAGCCCTCGCGACCAATCAAGGCCGAGGCGAGCTCACCAATGGGCGTTGCCAAAAGGCCGGCGGCTTGATCGCCACGTGCCTCATAAAAGGAGGTTGGGAGGGACTGCTTAGGCAGATGAGTGAGGAGGACGCACTGAGCAGTTCATTCAAGGAGGAGCTGAGTGTTGAGGAGCTGAGAGTTGAGGAGTTGAGCTTTGACGCGCAGTTTCGATCCGCTGCTGCGAAGCAACGCCGCCGTGGGAACCAGATTGCGGTGGCGTCGGTGGCCGTCGATTTCCAGCCCGACATCCCGTGCGGGGTCAAGCTCCAGCCAGCGTCCAGCTGAACCTTCCTCCCCTTCCAGCCATTCATTCCTGCTTCATTCCCATTCACGTAAGTCTGACTGTCGTCTGTCTGTTTGTTCTGTCTGGGGAATAAGTTAAGCCTGTATAGATAAGCTAGAATTTCACTGTGTCTTCTTCTTCTTCAAGTTATTTTCGTATCTTGCCTTCTCCCTTGGTTTCTTTGATTTGTACATAATTAGTAATAAATTCCTGTTCTTTCTACCTTTGCCTTCTTTCCTTCACATCCGTTCGTCTTTGTGATTTCCCCCATTGAGTACCTGTGGCACGATTTGGCCGACGCATATGAATCGGGTTTAGTCCTTGTTAAATGGCTCGAACCGCGGGCTGCTAAAAACCGCTCGGCAAATAACATCTTGTCCGGGGTTCGAGCGGAGTTACCCCCCTGCCTTGTGGAGCGGGGTAGCTTCAGGATCGGAGACGGCCAGTGCAAATAGAAGGGGGATTAACCCCCCCCCCCCCCCCCCCGCTAAGGGGAGCGCCGTACTCCGTTTCCGTAACAATATATATATATCTCAGCCATAATCACCGCTGCGGTCCACACATTTCTGCCAACGTTCGAGTAGTTTTGTGATGTCGTCACTATAGAACCGTGCATCCTGCTGACTTAACCAACACTTCATAGCGGCCTTGACATCATCGTCAGAAGAAAAATGTTCTCCACCAAGGTGTTCCAGGGGAACCCAAACCCCAAATAAACGTTTTTTTCCCCCTGAAAACTATTGGAAATCATTAATCACGGTCGAATTTGAAGGGAAAGTTTTTATTGATTTTTTTATTATTTCATTTTTGCCAATTGCAAAGTGTCGGAAAAAAAACCTCTAGATTGTCGATTTTCAGTTTCGCCAGTGACGTCACTCTATGAACCTTGATCCAAATGGCGATTTACATAAAGAACAGTTTATTTCGAGCTCAGATTCTGATACCGATTCCACCGTCATTAGCAACTCTGAAGGTTCTCAGTATGTTGAAACTGATCAGTGGGATTTTGAAGAAACTATTGGAGACAAAATTAGTGATGGGATTGCTTTTGGGTGAATTGTGGAGCCGTATCATTTTGAGCCTCATGCGAGTGATTCAGACGAAGATTGTCTTAGTGAAAATGGCGGTGTTAGTAGTGCAGATGAAAACGCTGGTCACATGTTCACTGCAGATTGGTAGGTTTTGTTTTTTTCCGTTCAATTGACAGTTTTCAGGGATTTTGTTATATTAATCTGTTATATTAATCCAGAAGAAATATGGCACGGACCCAGCATGACCCGCACAGCACAGACACAGCACAGGCACACTCGGACACTGCTGACCAAATGGGCGACAAATGCTTTGCCCCACCAAAGCAGGTTGACCCGGTGTCCTGAATGTTACAGGATTGTCTGTATCACACTTACCTGGGACGTCACTTATGTCTGTGGTCATGCCATGCCGTGTCATGTCCCACATTCATGTCTATGCCATGTCCAACCATTGTGTCCGTGCCATGGCCATGCTGTCATGTCGTGTTGATGTCCCACCTCAGCGGGGCGTGGCGGGGGAAGAGAACGGTGTTGTCGAGGTGAGATTGGTCGCTGGCTGGTCAATACAGTTGTTTGATTCACCACTCCAATCACCCGGGCATGTGTGCTGGTAGCTGGGTAGAGATGGCCTTACAGTTTTGAGCGACGGCTGTTTCTTCCACTTAATTGTGGGGATGGCATCCTCTGTCAGTCGTGGCGGATAACCACAATATCTAGCCATCTCTGATGTTTCATAACAGTGCTCTGTAAAATGTTCCGAGCACAAAAACGAACATTTTGTAGGCCTGATTCACACAGATATTTCGGCCAAACCTCATCCAATTTCGGGTAACCCTCAGTTCTTTCGGCCATTGGTGTAGCATGAAACCATCTTGGTTTGTTTTACTACAACCACCAAGGATGCATCGACTCAGTATATTTGTAGAAATTCTAAAATTACGAGTTTAAGTTCAATTGTACCGAGATGTAACTCATAGACAGTACGGATATAGAGGTCGACTTCTGAGTGTAACGTCACGGCTGCATTTGAAGAAAATTTTGGCTTTTAATTACAAAATTACCTACTTTATAAATCAGAAATCGGCAAAAGACTCATCATATCTATGTTGTCGGGTATCAAGGGATAGATTAGCGTCGAGGTGGTATGAGCGTTTGGGTTCCCCTTTAAGTTTGGGGAAGAGATGAAAATCTGATGGAGCCAAGACAGGGCTGGTGATCCTTTGTGGTGGGACTCCATTGGCCGTCCCTTGCTCTCAGAATCGTAATGGTGCACACAACTCTCATCTTCAGGGCTTCACACTTCAAAAATGACAACGTTGTGCTGCCCTTTATCATCTTGACTAATGTATATCTGAGACATCGCACCAGAATCATGGGACTTCACACCCAATGGCGGGAAGAACTAAAGTGTGGACTGCACTTTGTATCATTCGAATATCCTTACCTGTTTTGGAGAAAACTAATACGAGGCATTACTTTTCAGCACACCCTCAATGTGTAGGTACTACTTTAATGTCTGTTTAATGTTTACTTCCTTAAAATATGGCAAAGACTCGGTGGTGTAATTGTTGGAGCATCCGCTCTAATCTATAACTAGACCCGGTGGTGTAATCTGGGAGGTAATCTGAAAGTGGTTCAAACCCTGGCCGAGTCATACAAAAGACATAAAAAATGGTATGTGCTGCTTCCTTCTTTGACGTTCAGCATTAAAAAAGATAAGAGCATGAACAATCTCCACAATCCCCATCCATGGGGATGAGGAAATTCCTACTCAGGAAATGTTCCGCTGAGTACGGTGAGAAAGGCGGTGCCATTGTTGTGGTGTCGCTAGTACCCAGAGGGACCCAGGAAGTGACAGCATTTCCCCCAAGCTCAGTGGCTGTGTTTTTCTTATCTTGACCTCCTAAACAAAGTTGGTGAGATGCCACCGGACTCCTACTTTATAGTAGATCTACTCGGACTAGATAATTATGACTGACTAGAATCAGAGTTAGGATTTGTGCTTTGGGCATTGATGGTACAGCCTGAGGAACTACTGGGGTACATTTTGGTGGTGGCCTCATCACAGTCGGATACTTCTGTTCCACCCAGAGGAATGTAAGAGTCCTGTAAGTCCGGTGCGCTTATCTCTCCTTGAGTCATCATTACGAGATGGTCTGCATGAACAAATCTGAGATTACTCCCTGGCGCTCTCACCAAATGGGTACGAGGACCCTTAACATCCACTATAGTACCTGGTATCCACTTCTTCTCCTAACATTTTGAACTTGGACAGGCTATCGGTCAAAAAAAAAAAAACCACTTAGTTCGGGATTTAGGTGGTCACGTTAGAATTTACTCTCCATTTGTCTACGTTCTACCTTCCTTTGTAAGCTGTGTTTGACTAACGACAAGTTCGAGGGGTTCATTAAAAAAAACACTCAGCTATGGTGACACCTGGAGTAGTTTTAGGTGTGTTAAGGTAATGCGCCAAACATTTGCAGATTTGTGAGACAGAAATTTGGCCCTACCAGGTTTCTTCAAGATTTTCTGAAAGTGCTGAACATTATTCTCTACCAACCAATTACTTGCCTGACAATTACAACCAATTACTTGGTGGACTTGATGTGTGATCAATGTCATTCAACCTCAAAAACATTTTGAAGACAATAAACTGTAGGCCGTACTTGTCAGAAACGATCTGCTGAGGCCACACATACCTTGTGAACGGAGATCGCAGCACCTTGATTGTAACATCTACTGTGGTACTACCCAAAGGAAATACTTCCATCCATTTTGAGTAACTGTCAATAACCACACAAACGTATTACCTCCTAATCTTTCACGCCTTCGCTGTGGACACCGCCCACGACTTTTACACTACAAACATAGACTCGACGACACCACTGATGACACCTGCAACCACAGTCAGACTGCTATCTGGCACAGACCAATTCTCTTTGCAAGGAAACCCTGCCTTCAATGACGCCGGTGAAAAGACCCAAGCTTGAGTGAGACTTCCATAATGAAGTTGAATGAATCCAGTTTCATCATAATTCAAACATTTTTGCAATTCAAGATAGATGACACTTGTTTGAGTTATGGGTGGTGATTTGTCAAGGTGGAGTGGGTAGAGGTTTAGGCTGTTGAGTATACTGGGGGTAAGTTAAGGGGTTTACTTGTACCATACAAAGCAAACTGATTTATAGATGAAGAGGAAGAATGGATATGTAAGTAAAGCCAGTGCACAGCTTACAAAATTGTTGCAATTGTGGGGTTCGGAATAACTTGCATTAAGATTTTTCATCCGTTTGCTGGATCAATGCTTGAGGGGCAACAGAATATTTTGTTACTGACATGCTTCCTTTTGGTCCTCTTTCATGTCTTTTCTTCTTTATGTGCTTCATTAATTCTTTGCCGCTTGCTTCCGTTTCATTTTGGTTTAACTTTCAATCATTCTGTCAGTAGGCCTACTATTAAAAACAGTGATGTGCATTTAATTCACAGCAGGCCCACCTCCCAGCTAGCCATGTTTTGCCTTATTTGCTTGTCTGTTTCATTCTGGATGTAACTCTGTACAAGCCTTGCCCTTTGTAAATAAAAAGCACAGCAAATAAAGAACTAAAGAAACGTCAGGTCTAGTTCCAGTCTGGGTAAGTAGCTGACATTTATTGCCGGATGCACAGTTGGAAATCCAACTACAGAAGAATATGAAAGGAGAAAAGCCAAAGAAGCCAATGAAGCAAAACCACAAATACTGCAGTATGAGAAATGGTACTATATAATTTGAGAAGTGTCTGATTGTGCAGTTATTTTGCTATGCAAAACAAACTTAGTTGGTTAAACCAGCTATGCAAAAGTTATTTTGCTATGCAAAACAAACTTAGTTGGTTAAACCTGGTTTAACCAGGTATTCACCCCAACCTTATGGATGGGGAAAATACCCTAAAATTGATATTGGTATACGAATTGTAAGCCTTCTACTGATTGTGTATTACAAGTCGTACAATAATACTAAAATGCACGCACTCTGGGGTGAGTCACCCTCTCCATAATTCTGGGGAAATCATCCTGTCCATAACTGTGGGGGAATTATCCCGTCAGCAATTCTGGGGGAATTATCCAGTCTAATTCTGGAGGAAATATGCTGTCCGTAATTCTGTCGAAAGCATCCCATCCGTAATTCTGTCGAAAGCATCCCATCCGTAATTCTGTGGGAAACATCACTTCCATAATTCTGGAGGAATCATACAACAACACAACAGGCATTTTAAGGCCATTTTCCCTGCAAGAGCGGGGGTTAGCCTCTGGAGGAATCATTCTGTCCGTAATTCTGGTGGAATTATTCCGTCCGTAATTCCTGGCGAATTATGCTGTCCGTAATTCGGGAGGAATCATCCCATCAGCAATTCTGGGGGAGTCATTCCATCTGTAATTCTGGGGGAATCATCCCATCTGTAATTCTGGGGGAATTATCCCATCGGCAATTCTAGGGGAATCGTCCCATCTGTAATTCTGGGGGAATTATCCCATCGGCAATTCTAGGGGAGTCATCCCATCTGTAATTCTTGACAATTTATGCTGTCCATAATTCAGGAGAAAGCATGCAGTCCGTAATTCTGCGGGAATGATTTCTTCCATAATTCTGGGGGAATCATCCTGTCCGTAATTCTGGGGGAATTATTCCATCCGTAATTCTTGGTGAATTATGCTGTCCGTAATTCTTGGTGAATTATGCTGTCCGTAATTCTGAAGGAATCATCCCATCCGTAATTCTGGAGGAATCATCCCATCTGTAATTCTGGAGGAATCGTCCCATCTGTAATTCTGGAGGAATCATCCCGTCCGTAATCCTGGAGGAATCATCCCGTCCTTAATTCTGGAGGAATCATCCCGTCCGTAATTCTGGAGGAATCATCCCGTCCGTAATTCTGGAGGAATCATCCCGTCCGTAATTCTGGAGGAATCATCCCATCCATAATTCTGGAGGAATCATCCCGTCCGTAATTCTGGAGGAATCATCCCGTCGGTAATTTTGGAGGAATCATCCCGTCGGTAATTCTGGAGGAATCATCCGGTCCGTAATTGTTGGCAATTTATGCTGTCCATAATTCTGTAGAAAGCATCCCATCCATAATTCTGGAGAAATCATCTTGTCTGTAATTCTGGGAAAATTATGCTGTCCGTAATTGTGGAGGAATTGGCCCATCTGTATAGACGGGTTCTTCGCTAGTGGAGAATTGATATCTTCCCCCAAAATTGTACCTCTGGGACTATGAATTTTTTCCCCACCAAAAACCTTCAAGTGCACAACTTGAATACAACCAGCAGTTTTCAACTCACTCCATTCAGTAGTTGAGGGGTGCATAACAGGTCATAAATACATAAAGACTATTCCTTTAATTAAAGTTACTAGCAACGGTACCCGCCCTGTGGGCGGGGCTTCAATTGGGAGGCCCAAATGAAAAGGCAAAATATCAGAAATTGAAGGCTTTTTTATTTTAAATGATTTTTATAAACATCTGTTAAATCATATCACACGCAAATCATCAAAATCTAAACAGTATTTGTAGAATTTCAATAAAAGCCACATCACTGTTCATATCAGTAAATATTATGCCATCGTGTTTGGAAAAACTGGAAAATTGGAAAAATTGGAAAAACAATATAGCCTATTTTACTCCAGGGTGGGGTCCCAGGATTACCCACCCAAAGTTTTGTTGCGATAGGTTCAGCAGTTTTTGCGGTACCTGGGAACAGATAGACAGACATTTGGTGAATTATAGGAAGATGTTCATAGGGTAGGGGGTCTATACTATAGACCCCCAACCCTATGGATGGGATAATTCCCTCAGAATTAGTGGATTTTATTATTATAGTATGACTTCTAAACCAGTCAGTAAGCGTATTGCCATACACAAATTCCAGGGAATTATCCGGCCCATAAGAATGGGTTATTCGCTGGTTTCAACAACTAAGTTTTGATTATATAGCAAAAACAAGACTGATAGTCCAACAGTGGCATATCCAGGCTTGTTTGATACTTTAGTTGAAGATGATAGTATGACCTGGGTGGATATACCAGTTCACAAATAATATAAGTATTAATTTTTTTTGACTTCAGGCATGCACAGCCGGTTCGTGAATGACTTGGGTTAAAAAAACGGCGAATGGCAAATTATGAACCAATAAATTCCACATTCCTGTGCCACCTTAAGTCGAACGTCAGGCAATGACAACAGCTTCGTGAAGAACTTGGACAAAAAACATCCCCTGTGTGAAATTTGCTATATCCAGTCAATGGCAAAACTGCAAATGGGGAATCCGCGAATATCACGAATGGAAACCCTGACGTCATTTCCTCAATCTGCTTTAAACTCAATATCTCTATATTTTAATTCCAAACAGCATCATTCATTATTCCAATCACAAATTAATACTATAATATTAATATATCAAAATATAATGTTAAATCACGATTGTATATATACGTGAAAAAGTAAGTACACCCCATGTAAAGTTTTGACTTTTTCAACATATTTCAACATACAGCTATTTGATCTTCATTTCAACAATATTGACAGATAAAGGTGATATAATATAACAAATATCATGAAACATTTACATTTTGTAGTCCATTGTGTAATTTAAATGAACATAAATGCAAATTTCGCATGTGGAAAAAGTAAGTATACCTCTACATTTATCACTACTTCAAATACCTAAAATTAGAATCAGGTGCACCAGCTCAGGTGCAAATGATTAGAACATCGTTAGAGAGGATCTTTGAGGAACCTGTCTGATTTAAACCTCAGACATTTAGATTGGTTTGCTCTTTGTTGTTGAAGTGTGCGGCGTCACCATGCCTAGATCAAAAGAGCTCTCTGAGGCCTTCAGAAAGAAGGTTATAGATGCCTACGAGTCTGGCAAGGGATTTAAAAAGATCTCCAAACAATTTGAAATCAATCATTCGACTGTCCGGAAGATCATCTGCAAGTGGAGAAGATTCCAAACAACTGCCAACTTGTTCAGGCCAGGCCGCCCCAGCAAGTTCAGCCCGAGAGCAGACCGCAAGATGCTGAAATAAGTCTCGAAGAACCCCCAGAATGTCATCACGGGACCTACAGGTAGCTCTTGCCACTGTTGATGTCAAAGTGCATGAGTCTACCATAAGAAAGAGGCTGCACAAATTTGATCTACATGGGAGGTGTGCCAGGAGGAAACCTTTGCTGTCCAGAAAGAACATCAGGGCAAGACTAAAGTTTGCCAATGAACACCTAGGCAAAGACCAGCACTTCTGGAACAATGTGCTCTGGACAGATGAGTCAAAGGTAGAGCTATTTGGCCACAGTACCAGAAGACATGTTTGGCGAAAACCAAAGACAGCATTTGACCACAAGAACCTGATACCAACTGCAAAGCATGGTGGTGGAAATATTGTGGTTTGGGGCAGCTTTGCTGCATCAGGGCCTGGGTAGCTCACCATCATAGAATCCACTATGAATTCTTCATTGTACCAGAGGGTGCTTGAGGATAATGTGAGGCCATCTGTCGGAAAGTTGAAGCTCAACCGAAGGTGGACCTTGCAACATGACAATGACCGTAAACATACCAGTAAATCCACCAAGGAATGAATGAAAAGAAAGAAATGGAGGGTTCTGGAATGGCCAAGTCAAAGCCCGGATCTAAATCCCATCGAGATGTTGTGGGGGGATTTGAAACGAGCTGTGCATGCAAGAAACCCCTCATACATCGCACAGCTGAAAGAATTCTGCATGGAGGAGTGGGCAAAAATTTCTCCCAATCGATGTCAGAGACTACAACAAACAACAAACAACATGCATTTTAAGGCCATTTTCCCTGCTAGAGCGGGGGTTAGCCTTGCGGTCACCATGACAATCTTCTCCATTTTGCCCTATTTTCTGCATCTCTCCTTGTTAACCCCCTTGCCCGCATTTTTTCTTCCACCATCTTTAGCCAAGTCTTTCTCACTCTTACCCGTCCTCTACTTCCTTCTGCATTCATTTCCATCACTCTTCTCAACCAGTCACTTTCATCCTTCCTCAACACATGACCAAACCATCTCAACCTGGTCCTCTTCACAGCATCAATCACAGGCTCTATTCCCATCATCTTTCGCAATTCATCATTTGTCTTCCTCTCTCTCAACGAAACTCCGCACACCCATCGAACCATTCGCATTTCCACCCTTTCCAGCCTTCATTGCTGCTCTACGTTCATTACCCATGTCTCACTCCCATAAATCATAACACTTCTCACACATGCAGCATACACCTTTCCCTTCAGCTTCAACGACACTCCCCTCCTCATCAGCACGCCACTCAGTTCCCGAAACTTCTTCCATGCACATCTCACCCTAGCAACCGTTGCCGAGTCTGATCCACCTTGTCCATTCAGCATGTCTCCAAGGTAGCAAAATGTTTTCACACCTTCCAGCTTCACGCCGTCTCCAAGATCCAACTCAACATTTCCTCCATCTGCAGCTCCCTCTGTGCACACCTTACATTTGAATGTAGCTGCCACACTGGTTAATGACCCTCTCAGACCACTACATTTTTGATGAACCCACTCAGCGCATATTGTACATTGAATGGAGTTCACTCCGACACCCTTCCTGAACACAGCACAGGGCCACTTCCCAGTTCTTTCCACCTCACCACATGCTTTACCACTTGCCATCACCTTCGTCTTTCCGATATTCACCTTCAGACCTTTTGTCTCCATACATTCCTTCCACTTGTTCATCTTTTCCTTCAGTCCATCCATACTTTCCGCAATCAACACCAGATCATCTGCATACAACAACTCCCACGGGAAACCCTCCTTTACGTTCTGAGCCAGCACCTCCATCACAGCTACAAATAGTAGTCGACTTAGTACCGACCCCTGATGCACTCCCACCTTCACCTCAAACTCACCACTGTTCCCGTCCTTTGTCCTTACAGCTGTGCGCGCTCTTTTGTACATTGCTATCACTACTCTGATAAACCATTCCTCCACTCCTAACTTCCTCAATGCACATGTCAATACTTTGCGTGGAACCCTATGGAATGCTTTCTCCAGATCAACAAACCGAAGAAACAACTTCTTCCTCTTCTCCATGTACTTCTCTTGCAACTGCCTCACAATGAAAAGCGCGTCTGTCGTTCCTCTTCCTGGCAAAAATCCAAACTGCATTTCGTCGATCTTCACTTTCTTCCTTATCCTCCTCTCCAACACCCTTTCCAATACCTTCATTCCATGCTCCAATAATTTTATCGCTCAGTTCGAGCCACACTCCTGAGGGTCACCTTTCCCCTTGTATAGAGGGACGATGGTACTCATTCCATATATCTTTTCCATCTTCCTTTAATTCCATCTGGGTCCACAACGATTTGTCCCACTTCATCCTTCAAGCAACTCAACCCCATCACATCACAACTCTCTTTCACTATCAGCTTTGCAATCCTGAATACTGCTCTCTGACCCTCTTCTGAATCCAAGCGTTCTCCGAACATTTTCCTGCATGCCTCCTTCGCCTTTGCTACCTCTTTCTTTGCAGCCTTCTTGGCTGCCTTATAACTTTCATGCTCTGCTGTTTCTGCTCCCGTACCCTTCGCCTTCTGCCACTCCTTGAACTACTTCCGCTTCTCGTCAATCCTCTTTCCAACTTCATCATCCCACCACCATGTTTCCGAGTGCCTCAGTGGTCCTTTTGTCCATCCACATACCTCACCAACGGCTCCCAACAGACTAGCTTTCATTGACATCCAACCACTTTCAAGCTCAACCACATCATCCTCTACCCTACTCAGCTTCTCTTTTAATGCCTCCCTTACTGTCACCTCTTTCAACCTCCACCTCTTTCAACCTCCACACCTTCATTCTCAGTTGGTACTTCACCCGCCGAGCTCTCCTCGCACCTTTCACCCTTATGTCGCAGACAACCAAGTGGTGCTGTGAAACAGCCTCCTCCCCCGGGATCACGTTTGTGTCCCGGAGGTGCCCCCTATCTCGCCTACGCACCATCAGGTAATCGACGGTTGTCGTCGACCCACCTGACGTGTACAAGCTTATTATCCTCTTTCTG
Organism: Myxine glutinosa; assembly: GCF_964187855.1. Lineage (NCBI taxonomy): Eukaryota > Metazoa > Chordata > Myxini > Myxiniformes > Myxinidae > Myxine > Myxine glutinosa. The sequence goes on along the minus strand of NC_136265.1, from coordinate 154,718,330 downwards.
GAACTGAGTATTACAAATCAACAAATCAGCTCCATCAGCAAACTCCAAAATCCTTTCACCTTCTCCATTTCTCACACCATATCCGTAACCCCCATGAACTCCCTCAAAACCATCCATACTCCTTCCCACATGTCCATTTAGGTCTCCTCCTACCACAACAACTTCCTCATCTTTCACGTTTTCCATCAGCTTCTCTATCGCACACCAGAACTTGTCCTTCTCTTCATCGCTCCGACCAACCTGCGGAGCATATCCCGAGATGACGTTCACCAAGAGCTTTCCAGTCATCATTTTCACCATCATCAACCTATCACTCACTCTAGTCACACTCACCACACTGTCTGCAAACTCCTCAGAAAACAGGACACCAACACCATTCATGCCCTCCAGGCACCCTTGCCACACAAACTTGTATTTCTGCCCCTGCCTACCCTTCACCATTCTCACACCACTTCCCTTCCATCTCGTCTCTTGCACACAACATATTTCCACTCTTCTTCTGACCAATACTTCCACCACTTCTCCTGATCTCCCTGTCATTGTCCCTACATTCCACGTCCCAAACCTCAGAAACCGATCTCCACTTCGGGCTGTACCCTGCCCATATGTAGTTGTAATTGTCATGGTTCTCTTTTTGACTTTTGTTTTGTCTTTTTGTCAGAGACTGGTAGACAGTTGTAAGAAACGCCTTCTTGAGGTTGTTTCTGCCAAAGGGGGCAATACCACCGATTAGAGCCAAGGGTGTACTTACTTTTTCCACATGCGAAATTTGCATTTATGTTTATTTAAATTATACAATGGACTACAAAATGTAAATGTTTCTTGATATTTGTTATATTATATCACCTTTATCTATCAATATTGTTGAAATGAAGATCAAATAGCTGTATGTTGAAATATGTTGAAAAAGTCAAAACTTTACATTGGGTGTACTTACTTTTTCACGTGACTGTTTATATATATATTTATATATATATATATATATATATATATATATATATATATATATAAATATATATATATATATATATATATATATATATATATATATACAATATTTAAAAAATAATTAAATTCTATTTAAAATTTAAAAATAAAAAAAAATAAAATTTATATATTTATATATATATATATATATATATATATATATATATATATATATATGTATATATATATATATTGTTACGGATCTCCGACGTCAGCTCTCCCCTTATCAAGGGGGGGGGGGGGGTCTAAACCCCTTGTCTTTTATCTGGCCGACGCGAGTCCTGGAAGTTATAACGTTCCTTCCGGTCGGTGGTAAATAGGGTAGTTGGTCGATTCTTAGTCCTATTACCTAATTACTACCACCGACCGTAAAGCAAGGGAATAACTCCCGCTCGATCCACGGATATTGATGGAATATGCCGAGTGGATAGCAATCCGCGATCCGAGCTGTTAACAGGTGACTAGACCCGATTTTAGCGGTTCCGAATCGTGCCACGCTTACCCAATTAGAGAAAAGATGGATGCGATCGGATAAGAGGAAACCAGGAAGAACAAGGCAATTTATTACAAATGTACAGAAAGAAGAGGAAACGAAAGGAATGCACATGAAAGAAAGAGGAAGGAAAAGCACACGGGGCAGTCTTAATTACAGGCTTAACTTATTCCCTGGACAAACGGGCCCATCTCACACACACAGACGCTCACACGGGGGTTGCAGATGGTAGGTTGATGGTCACCAGCGCGTCCAGGCTCCAGTCCGGCTCCGGTCCAGGCGATGGAAAACCCGGCAGGCAGCTCTTCACAGTGTAACGCGAACGGACAATTATATCATGGGGGGAAGGCTGGTATCCTGGCGGCGTACGTAATAGTTGCACGACTCGCGCCAAACGCCCCCTCTCCAATGTCCTGTACGCAAGCGCCAATTGTGCACGTCTTGTCCTCTCCGCGCCATCCTAAGGTCGACCTTTGCACCGTCCTCCAAATCGCAGCAGTCCTGGACAGTTCTCTTAAATGTGCTCTCTCCCAGTAAGTCCTCTTATTACAAGCTTCCGCTGTAAGTCCTTTATCCAAGCGTGCTTCCTTTCAGTACTTTTATCAGCGCCAGCGAGTAAGTCCTCTCGAGGGGCTTTGTGCGCCGGCTTTTATCAGTCAAGCCAGTGATCGCTCCGCCAGCCCCAACCACGCCCTGTCAGGCGATGTCACTTCAGCCCTGGTTGACTGGTTAATGCTTACCGGCCCGCCCTGACGGCTGGGTGACGTGGCCACACCTTCTCCCTGGTGCTCCGCCCCCTTGTTCCGGGCTTCACCTCGTGGCTTATGGTGGTGTTGAGCCAGCTCAAGGGCAGCGAAGGCTGCTGCTGCTGGCCAAGGAGCGTACCAAATTGGGAGGAGCCATGGGGCATAGACTGGGGAGCGCGCTTAATGGCGTCGCTTGGAGGGAAGGTTGGCAAAATGGACAGAAGGGGCCTACTCTTATTTGATTGACACAACGCAGATTCAACTATTGGGAAAAATGGCATTATCTACACATATTATGAAATAACTGATGTCCTATGGTGACCTACGTGTTGCTTGTGGCCTATTTATGGGGTGCTACCTTTAACCTTTAATGATGTGATATTTATTTACAAGTGTGGGTGCTCAAAACTGCAACAATATATATATATATATATATATATATATATATATATATATATATATATATATATATATATATATATATATATATATATATATATATATATATATATATATATACACACAGTCACGTGAAAAAGTAAGTACACCCCATGTAAAGTTTTGACTTTTTCAACATATTTCAACATACAGCTATTTGATCTCCATTTCAACAATATTGACAGATAAAGGTGGTATAATATAACAAATATCATGAAACATTTACATTTTGTAGTCCATTGTATAATTTAAATAAACATAAATGCAAATTTCGCATGTGGAAAAAGTAAGTACACCCTTGGCTCTAATAGGTGGTATTGCCCCCTTTGGCAGAAACAACCTCAAGTAGGCGTTTCTTATAACCATCTACAAGTCTCTGGCATTGACTGGGAGAAATTTTTGCCCACTCCTCCGTGCAGAATTGTTTCAGCTGTGCGATGTTTGAGGGGTTTCTTGCATGCACAGCTCGTTTCAAATCCCCCCACAACATCTCGATGGGATTTAGATCCGGGCTTTGACTTGGCCATTCCAGAACCCTCCATTTCTTTCTTTTCAACCATTCCTTTGTGGATTTACTGGTATGTTTATGGTCATTGTCATGTTGCAAGGTCCACCTTCGGTTGAGCTTCAACTTTCCGAGAGATGGCCTCACATTATCCTCAAGCACCCTCTGGTACAATGAAGAATTAATAGTGGATTATATGATGGTGAGCTGCCCAGGACCTGATGCAGCAAAGCTGCCCCAAACCATAATATTTCTACCACCATGCTTTACAGTTGGTATCAGGTTCTTGTGGTCAAATGCTGTCTTTGGTTTTCGCCAAACATGTCTTCTGGTACTGTGGCCAAATAGCTCCACCTTTGACTCATCTGTCCAGAGCACATTGTTCCAGAAGTGCTGGTCTTTGCCTCAGTGTTCATTGGCAAACTTTAGTCTTGCCCTGATGTTCTTTCTGGACAGCAAAGGTTTCCTCCTGGCACACCTCCCATGTAGATCAAATTTGTGCATCCTCTTTCTAATGGTAGACTTGTGTACTTTGACATCAACAGTGGCAAGAGCTACCTGTAGGTCCCGTGATGACATTATGGGGTTCTTCGAGACTTCTTTCAGCATCTTCCGGTCTGCTCTCGGGCTGAACTTGCTGGGGCGGCCTGGCCTGAACAAGTTGGCAGTTGTTTTGAATCTTCTCCATTTGTAGATGATCTTCCGGACAGTCGAATGATTGATTTCAAATTGTTTGGAGATCTTTTTAAATCCCTTCCCAGACTCGAAGGCATCTATAACCTTCTTTCTGAAGGCCTCAGAGAGCTCTTTTGATCTCGGAATGGTGACGCCATACACTTCAACAACAAAGAGCAAACCAAACTAAATGTCTGATGTTTAAATAAGACAGGTTCCTCCAAGATCCTCTCTAACGATGTTCTAATCATTTGCACCTGAGCTGGGGCACCTGATTCTAATTTTAGGTATTTGAAGTATTGATAAATGTAGGGGTGTACTTCCTTTTTCCACATGCGAAATTTGCATTTATGTTTATTTAAATTATACAATGGACTGCAAAATGTAAATGTTTCATGATATTTGTTATATTATATCACCTTTATCTATCAATATTGTTGAAATGAAGATCAAATAGCTGTATGTTGAAATATGTTGAAAAAGTCAAAACTTTACATGGGGTGTACTTACTTTTTCACGTGACTGTATATATATATATATATATATATATATATATATATATATATATATATATATATATATATATATATATATATATATATATGTGTGTATATATATATATGTATATATATATATACAGTGGTACCTCGGCTTACGAGTTTAATCCGTTCCGTGACGGAGCTCGTAAGCCAAATCGCTCGTAAGTCAAAGCAAATTTTCCCATTCAAATGCATTGAAATGCTATTAATCCGTTCCAGCCTCAAAAAAAAAACACCAATTTTTTTTGTTAGGTGCTTTTAAATAACAAAAATGTACTTTATAAATAACAAATAATGTATAAACAAGCACGACCTCGTATATACTGTACATAATACAAGAGAATGTAAAGAAATAAACTGGTTTTATTAAGCAGAGGAGAAGAGCATGCCAGGTGAGGTGTGCGTGTTGTCGACTTGGCGAGGCAGTACGATCGATCGTACTCCTTCTACGATATGTACGATTTTGAAGCAGAAGGAGTCCATAAAGGCTATAACGCCAGCCAAGGGCGTTACGATTATTTCAAAGCTCCGGACCTCTATCCATGAAGATATGGAGAAGTTGTTGTTTGTGTGGTTGAAGGAGAAGCAGCTCGCAGGAGATACCGTGACCGAGAGCATCATGTGTTTGAAAAGATTGAAACTCGGATATCGAGCACGGACCACGAGGTGTTTTTTCTTTTTTCTTAATCTCGGTTTCAGTGAACTTTTGCTCTGTGCTCACGTGTACTGTACCTGTACCTGTAATGGTACGTCAGAGGATGGCACCTGTTGTCATCATATTAAGTGCAAGATGTTCTGCATCGTAAGTTGGTACACCGTGGTCTTTCGGCGGTGTTTAAGCCGGCCGTCTTGGCTTCTGTCACCATTGGCATTGAGTCTTTCGATGTAGGTAGGTCGTTGTGTGCCGGTGCCTTGGCCGAATTCCTTCATTGCTGCATTGTTAGCTCACCTGGTTTTTTATACCACATCTTTGGTTATCGGACCAGCGAATGACGTCATCTCCTCCAAAGTATGGCTTATTCTCACTTGTCTTGGACGATCTTCTACTTCTAGCCTTCCACCGTGCATTTGGTGTCCACTGTACTTACTGTACAGTGCCTGGTAAAATTGATGTAATGGGTTTTTGACCGTCAACGCCATGAACCGTCATGAACCGTCATGAACCGTCAACCGCCATGAACCGCCATGAACCGCCATGAACCGCCATGAACCGCCATGAACCGCCATGAACCGTCAACGCCATGAACCGCTAACACTCAAAAGCCCATTTATCGCGCCTTATAAAGCAAAACGCAAACCGAAAGCCATGCCTCTCAAGCGAGGCGTGCTTCCGTGGTCACGTGATCCACAGGTGTAGCTCATTATACCCGCACGCGCGACACGCTTTGGCGGTCACGTGACCAGCCACTCTGGAGGCGGGGATCCCCGCCGATGACGTCACCGGCTGGAGCAAGGAGATTCCTCGCTCATGTATTTCGACGATTGCGTGTTTTATATCCAAGCAGAGATGCTTTCACGGCAAGATAACCGCGTGACCGGAACCGGAAGCCACAACCGGAAAATTCAAAAAAATAAATTTTTTGAGCTCATACATCGGATCTCGGCTCGTATCCCAAAGCAACAAACCGCCCGAGCGACGGCTCGTATCCCGAAAAACTCGTACGTTGGGGCACTCGTAAGCCGAGGTACCACTGTATATATATATATATATATATATATATATATATATATATATATATATATATATATATATATATATATATATATATATATATGTATGTATTTATTTATATATATATATATATATATATGTATGTATTTATTTATATATATATATATATATATATATATACATATATACATATATATATTTTTGTATACAAGATCGAGGCTCGTGAAAGAGCTAACATTAATCACACAAAAAGACAAACCGACACATAAAACACAAAATAAGGGGAGCGGTAGACAAGATGGGAGAGAGGGGGAAGGACACAAACACAACATTTGAGAGCAGGGACATCGAGAGAACTGTGGGAGGGAGAGGGCTTGGGGGGAGGTGGGAGAGGTATAAAACATATGGACACTGCAAGGACTTCCAGGAAAGAAGTTGGAATTTCGAAAAAGTGTATCTGGGGTGAATTAGCGGGGGTAGAAAAGATCAAGGTTTTGGATGGGGGAAGATAAGAGATGGTGGTGAACAGCTGTTTTAAAGACCTGGAGCGAGGAGTGGGATTGAAGGGAGTGGGGGAGTTTGTTCCAGAGACGGGAGAAAAGGGGAATGAAAGAATGAAGGTGAGCAGAGAGCCTAGATTTTGGCAGTTTAACCATAAGAGGGTTGCCGGCAGATCTTGTGCGACCTGTAGGAATATTTGGGGGACAGAGCACAGAGAGAGCTGGGGGAGCAAGGCCGGAGAGGAGTCGTTAGAAGACAGAAAGACCACCAACCTGCCTGCAGTGAGTGAGTGAAAGGCCCTCAGAGTTAGCTTCATCGCAGGAGATTGCAATGATTCTGAAAGCTTTGGCTTCAACAGCGTGAAGCCGAGCTCAGTGTGAGGCAGGAGCACCGGCCCAGAGGGGGGAACAGTATTCCATTCAGCTGCGGATGAATGCCTTGTATGTGGTGAGGGACTCAGGTGTGCCAAGGAAGGACTTCGCACGACGGAGGATGCCCAGTCGGCGACTGGCTTTGGAGGCCAGATTTGAAATGTGGTTTTCCCAGGAAAGATCATGGCAGATAGTGAGACCCAAAAGCTTGAGCGACAGAACTTCTTGGAGAGGATTGTTGAGAAAGTAGATGGGAGGGTTTTCCAGTCAGTCTTTTCAGAGAGACATAGTAAGAGTGTGAGATTTGTCAGGATTGAAAGACATGTTCCACTTGTTTGACCAGTCTGTGATTTTGTCCAGGTGTGCAGAGAGGGAGGAGGCTGCAGACTGCCGATCTGAGGGATGAGGAATGGAGCTGCAGAGAGTGGAGTTATCAGCAAAGAGATAGAGAGGATTTTCCAGAGATTCGGACAGATCGTTGATGAAGACCAGGAAAAGCACAGGGCCCAGAACACTACCTTGGGGAACTCCAGCCAGAACTGAGATATCAAACGAGCGAACCGTTATCATCTGTTCACTTCCGGATTCGGGAGCAAGGTCCATGTAGATCACATTTCAAAATCTTCATTGTAGTGAGGAATTTCTGAAACCTCCTACCTACCTTACGACACCCGCTGGGACCCCAAAAGTTACACAGAAGGTTATTATATTTCCTTATAGTAAAATATGCAACTGTAATTGTTATTAAATGCTGTCCCTTCGTCATGTGACCAGATCTTCAGCTCTGATTTGTGTACGTTTGTGGGGACATACATATGGACAAACAAATGCTGTTCGAGATGACATTGCCCTACAGCCTATGCCGTAAAAAAAACCCCCACAAACAGACACTTCTGGCTTACGGCCCGTGTGAGAAATCTTCTTCTCCATAACTGCTTAACAGATCGATGCAAAACTCCATACACATTGTTACGTTTGTAGGGGGTAGGCAATACCTTAGTCCAGGTAGAATTGCATAGGTAGTGTGCTCTGACTGTTGTGAAGAAGAAAAAACCCTCAGGTATCATAAGTAGGGATCCGGTACTTCGTATGTCGTGGAAGACCGTATTTTTGTTCCCATCATGAGGGGTGGGGTTATGTTAATTTGTTAGGGATTATGGGTAATTAATCCTCTGTATGTAATGGCCTCTGTTATTTTTCCTCTGTTCCTTATGACACACACAGCACACACACATAACCAAGAAATCGTACATTTATGGCACTAAATAAAAACCAACCGGAAGCAGGACATTGAGCACTACCGCTGATAACCAACCTGGTGAGCACACAGGCACAGGCAGGGCCGTGAGGTCACACCCTGAAGAGCAGTGATTGATCCGAAATTTGGTTTAAGGAATGACTGCTTAGATGGCACTTGCTGATTGGAGCGGACACGGAGACGTCATGGGATGACATCAGAGCCTTGGGTAAAAAAGAACACTCTGCCCGACATTTCCCCCTCTTGGCTCTCTCCTCTCTTCTTCATCCTCGGTCATGTCCAGACATTTTCCTCTTCTTCTTGGCTCATGGTTTCTCTCTTGGCTTGCTCTCTCTCTTCTTCATCTTCTCGTGACTGGCTCTCCTTTGATGGAGAACGGTCGAGGCTCTTGACTTCCTCGCATTTTCTCGCTTTGGTGTTGGTGTTGGTGAACGAGATCGTGAGGACAAGCCACAGCTGGAGCGACCAAGCGGGCGCAGGCTGTTCGCTTCGCGCATGCAGTCAGGAGTGTACGGATTGCGCATGGAGGCCTAGTTTCCGCTCGCGGCAGTGCGACCTGTGTTCCCGCCAAGGACGCGGGGGTTTTGACAATTCCTGATGAGGTTAAAGAGCAACTCGGAGCTAAGCGCCCACAATAAATAACACACATTTATTTCCGTTCTTTTATATTTCCCTTTGTCTGTAATCGAGTCTGTGTTGTGTGGGGACATCCCATTTAGGAATCATAGTTTTTTTTTTATCGTGCATTATTTTGTTACCGGCATTTCTTTAACTAGGGCATTGCCCGTACTATATCTATATCTAAAATTATATCCCCCCCCTCTATTTACATGAAATGGTTTGGTCCAAAGCGAACGGCTTCCGGAGTTTGGTAAAGAAATCGCCATCGCGTGCACAAACGCGCAGGAAAGCGAATGAATCGCAAATTCGTTTTTATTAGTTTTAAAACATAGTTTAACGCCAACATAGTTTGCAAACGTGAAATAAATGAATACGCTCTCAAATGTGCCATCCGAGGCAGAGTGTGTCCGCCACGTTCGGCACACGCGATAGTTCGCTGCTCTCTGATTGGTTGAATCGTTTTTTGGACATAGCTCGGTAAGTAATTGTCCGATTAATATGAAACCTTGAAAAGGCACATCCTCGGGTCCCCAGCAATATACCTGGCAAGTTAAAAGTATATCGGACCCGTGGTTGTCGAGAAACAGCGGTCACAGACAAACGTACAAACGTACAAACGTACAAACAGAGATTACTGGAATTATAGATAGATAAAGCCGGTATTTTTGTACAGTAACTCTTGTGTCGGTTTTGAGTTAATTATCCAGGTGCGAAGACGTCGGGTGGAAGCCGCCCAGGTAAGTTCGTCATCCTCCTTTCCCTCACACGTAAAGCATACCGTCATTTTTGGATTGATCGTCTTGGAGTAAAGCTTGTCTGGTCATCCGTGTCGCCTTGCGGTGTTCACTACAGGGTGGTCACACGACAATATGATCGTCTCGCCATGGGGAATATAATTTGAATTTTTGTTTCATATTCACCTTCATTAATGCAATTTAGCTTTCATGTGCACAAAAGTGGTCATTAAATATCCAAATAATTAATCAATAATCAATAAAGCTATGGATAATGGCAATGTATGACACAACAGGGTGCATGGACATTGTGTGTGTATATGGGCCATAATATGATCATATTGTCGTTCTTAGCTTTTTCACGAGCCTCGATTATGTATACAAAAAAATAAAAAATAGTGGTATGTTTAGTTCACGATGGTATTTTTGTTCAGAATGAGCATGCAAGGCTAGACTATGCACTTTTCCAAGCGCCGTTCTTGTTTTTATTTATTTATTACTTTCTGTCCTCAGTGTGTCAATGGCTCATTAGAATGTATTGCCTCCTTTAGACACTTCTATGAGCTTAGTTTAACTAGCTCTGGATTCAATCTAGTCACTCTACATTGACCCCAGTCAATGTCAGTGCTGTCCTTCCTCAGATATTGTGACCAAAACTGTACACAAAATTGTAGATGACAGTGTTAATACTACCTCTTGATTTGTAATTTATTCTCCGTGAATACAACCTAAAACCTGATTAGCTCTAACTATCATTGCTTGACACTGTACTGTCTGCTTAGCCCTGCCCTACATCCCCCCCAAAGGATCTATTACTACCCTCAGATCATTCTCCTGTATCCCACACCCCAAAACTGTTCCTTCCACTACAAAGTCTCTGTTTACATTATTCTCCCCCATCCCCAATGCCTTACATTTCCTTATGTCAAACTGCATCTGCCAATCTTTTGCCAAATCTATGGAGTATTTAGAGTCTAGACTTTCCTCAATGCAATCACCTCCCTCTTGGCTATATACCTTCCCTCCGTGCTTTGTGTCATCTGCATATTTGGAAAGCCAACTGTTAAATCTAGAAGATAATTGGCATCCTCCCCCCATCCTGAATCCCCAGGTCTATTAATTATTTTGGTCTACATTATGTGTGGAAACACATTAAATGATCTATTGAAGAAGACAATTTTTTAAAAGACAAAACAATAACTGATAAAGAAGAACAAATACGTTGAGAAATATATAGAACATTTAGAAAAATAAACTTTATAAAATCTGCCAAAAATTAACTAAGTTTTTAAAATAATTAATAAAGAAATAAATAATTGATATAACTTCAAATAGGGTACATTTTATCTATAAATACTGATATTGTACACAAAATGCAAGTTGCATGATTTTGTCTGAATGGGGTAAACGTCGTAACCACAGCATGTATAATGCTGAATGATACCTCATTTAAAGACGCAGAGGTTTACAAATATCGATATTCAGGACATTGCGGAGGTCTACAAATATATCTACAAATAGGTGCAGAGGTGTAGCTTGGTGTAGTTTGTAGATTGTAGGTGTACATTTGTCTCTATTGATTACCAATGTGTGTTTATATCACACACATATTTATATTATAGTATTTCTATATGACATATCTATATCATAGTATTTTTAACATTGCGCAAAAAGCGCCGTTCACTTCCATAATTCTGGAGGAATCATCCTGTCCGTAATTCTGGAGGAATTATCCCATCCGTAATTCTAGAATCTAGATTCTAGAGGAATCATCCAGTCTGTAATTCTGGGGGAATGATTCTGTCCGTAATTCTAGAGGAATCATCCCATCTGTAATTCTGGGGGAATGATTCCGTCCGTAAATGTAGAGGAATCATCCCATCCGTAATTCTGGGGGAATGATTCCGTCCGTAATTGTGGAGGAATCATCCCATCTGTAATTCTGGGGGAATGATGCCGTCCGTAATTGTGGAGGAATCATCCCGTCTGTAATTCTGGGGGAATGATTCCGTCCGTAATTGTGGAGGAATCATCCCGTCTGTAATTCTGGGGGAATTATTCCGTCCGTAATTGTGGAGGAATCATCCCGTCTGTAATTCTGGGGGAATTATTCCGTCCGTAATTCTAGAATCTAGATTCTAGAGGAATCATCCAGTCTGTAATTCTGGCGGAATGATTCCGTCCGTAATTATGGAGGAATCATCCCATCTGTAATTCTGGGGGGATTATTCCGTCCGTAATTGTAGAGGAATCATCCCATCTGTAATTCTGGGGGGATTATTCCATCCGTAATTGTAGAGGAATCATCCCATCTGTAATTCTGGGGGAATGATTCCGTCCGTAATTGTGGAGGAATCATCCCGTCTGTAATTTTGGGGGAATTATTCCGTCCGTAATTCTTGGCAAATGATGCTGTCCGTAATTCTGGAGGAATTTTTCTGGTGAAAAACTGCATTTGAGTTGATAACCTTTTGGCTTCAATCTGCAATCATTATCTCAAACAAATAATATATACATACGAGTGGGGTCACCCGTGGGAATCCCACGGGCATGGACGTGTGTGACATTTCGACATATCGAGTTAGATGCTGCACCTGCACACATTTCGTAGAGAAATGTTATATTAATGGTATCTTACTATAATTCACCAAATATCCGTCCGTCCGTCTGTCCGTCCGTTCCAAGATACCACAAAAACGGCTGAACCGATCGCAACGATATTTTGGGTGGCTAGAACCCAGATCTCCTGGAGTAATCCTGGGATCTCCTGGAGTAAAATAGGCTATATTGTTTTTCCAATTTCAGCTTTGGCCTCCAGCATTTTCAGGTTTGGACTCCCGCATAACGTTATTTTTCCGGGTGACGCACAAATGGCTGCACCTATCGGCTGCACCGATCGGACTCGGTGACCTCGGACAAAGACCTTTTATAAGGACATGGGTTGAATCCCTGCTTGAGAGAATGCCAACCCCCTCCCCGCCATCAGGGCCGTCTCTCCAACTCACAATCCGAGATATGCGGAAAGGATGACCCAAAACCAATTATCTTCTTTTTGATTCGTATATAAACATCATTAAAAGTAAATAATGACCTCGGCCAAAGTTCAAACGATGTGGGTTTAATCATTACATGAGAGAATTCCACATAGCTATTTGGGCGTTGTATAAGCCAACAGATCGCTGTCTCCATCGATCTTGCTGAGGCCTCAACACCTATCGGCTCAAAATCATTTTAACTGTTGACTTGGTAGTTTTTACAATGAAGGAAACATTAACAATGTTGTTAAAAGTTTATTTTGTGATTAATTTGTGATTGGAGTTATGTTGTTTGGAATGAAAAAAGAGATATTGAGTTCAAGTGAATGACGACATGCCATGATGGTTTCTACTTGCTGAACGTGAACTTCGCGGATCGCCATATGCAGATTTGCCACAGACCCACGATCGATGTTTCTATAAGTGAACGTACCCGTTTGTTTGCGAACGGGTACGTTTTTCATGGAAGTCCTTCACGAACTTGCTGTCCATGTCTGATGTGCGACTGAAGGTGCTACAGGAATGTGGAATTTATTGGTTTCATGCTTTAGCATTCGCCGTATCTGCATTGCTTGTTTGCTTCTGGCCTCCAACCCTGGCCTCCAACGGGTATCTCACTAGTAGTATTTATTTGTGATTGAAATGATGCTATTGGAATGAAAATATAGAGAGATTTAGTTGAAAGAAGAGCGAGGAAATGACATGAGGGTCTCCACTCGTGACATTTGCAGATTCGGCATTTGTAGTTTCGGCATTCGGCACAATTTATAAACAATTCTGAAATTATGTTTTCAGAAACAAAATATTTTGTAACGAAAAATTTACAAGAAATGTTTATGTGCTAATTTGTCTAATAAATTGACTGGGTGCACACTTTTTAGTTATGCACCCCTGATGTCACGCAAATCGACAGAAGCAACTCATTTGCACAACTTTAAAATAGTCCAACTTTAAAACACAATTATACGGCTTATTATTCTCTCCAAATTTTCACCCTGTGCTCGCGAAGCAAACAGCAGAGTTAGGCGACCGGTTGCGTACGTGTGGCATACGTGTCTGCATTTTTAAAATTCATTTTCTCAGCAACCATTGGTTCGATTGACACGACATTTTACCATAGGAGCTGCTCCTCCTGTAGAATTTTGTTATTCATAATTATGACGTCATAGGTCACGTGTTAAGGATGCCATCTTGAAAAACGTCACGCCTCTATATCTCCTAAACCGTTAATGGAAAAAAATGAAACATGGCTCATTATCAAGTACTCCTCATGGGAATAAGATATGTTAATGATGATGCCATTGGTACCTTCATTATGATGTCACAATTCGCCAAGTACAATGCTTGATCTTATCAGTTTGAATTTTTTTTCTCTGCAATTGTTTGTCCGATTGACACGAAATTTTCACCATAGGAGCGCCTCCACCTGTAGAATTTTAATATTTTAATGATTACTATGACTCGTAGGTCACGTGGTACAGGCACCATATTGGAAAAACCGAAAAACGTTCTGCATCTATCTCCGAAACTGCTCCATGGAAAAAATTGAAATGTGGCTCATTGTAAAGACCTCTGTATGGGGAATAAGTGTTGTTAACGATGACGTCATTGGTGCCTTAATTATGGCGTCTTAATTCGACAAGGACAACACTTAGTCTGATCCGTTTGAAATTTATTGAGCATGAACTACACAATAATTATATTAGAGAATATAAATTCATGATGTCATCACTCATGTTGTCTGGCAGCCATATTGGATCAAAGAAAAAAAAATGTTCAAAACAGAAGAGTTGGCTCGCACAAAGTTGACTGTGCAGTGTGCAGGGTAATTTTTTTTAATTTTTTTTGTATAGAAGATCGAGGCTCGTGTAAGAGCTAACATTAATCACAAAAAAACGAACACAAAACATATAATAAAGGGAGCGGGAGACAAGATGAGGAGAGAGAGGGAAGCACATAAGTACAACAGCAGAGAACAGGGACATCGGGAGATCTGTGGGAGGGAGAGGGCTTGGGGGGAGGAGGCATGTGAAGGGGGGTGAGGTGGGAGAGGTATAAAACACATGGACACTGCTAGAACTTCCAGGAAAGAAGTCGGTATTTCAAAAAAGTGGATCTATGGTGAACTAACGGCGGTAGAATAGATCAAGGTTTTGGATGGGGGAAGATAAGAGATGGTGGTGAACAGCTGTTTTAAAGACCTGGAGGGAGGAGTGGGATTGAAGAGAGTGCGGGAGTTTGCCCCAGAGGCGGGAGTAAAGAGGAATGAAGGAGTGAAGGTGAGCAGAGAGTCTTGATTTTGGCAGTTTCACCATAAGAGGGTTGCTGGCAGATCTTGTGCGACCTGTAGGAATATTTTGGGGACAGAGCACAGATAGAGTTGGGGGAGCTAGGCTGGATAGCAGTCGGTAGAAGACAGAAAGACCACCTACCTGCCTGCGGTGAGTCGGTGAAAGGCCCAAACAATCAGCTTCGTCGTGGGAGATTCCAATGATTCTGAAAGCTTTGGTTTCAACAGCGTGAAGACGAGCTAGGTGTGAGGCAGGAGCACCAGCCCAGAGGGGAGAGCAGTATTCCATTGAGCTGCGGATGACAGCCTTGTATGTGGTGAGGGAGACAATCGCGCATTTTGGATGCGTGGAGATTTCCATGGTCTGCCCATCATTCCTACCCGAGGAGTTGAGCATGGGTTGCATGCATGCAGGATGCAAGCCCTGAGCGGTGTGCCAAGGAAGGACTTCACACGACGGAGCATGCCCAGTTGGCGATTGGCTTTGGAGGCCAGCTTGGAAATGTGGTTTTCCCAGGAAAGATCATAGCAGACAGTGAGACCCAAAAGCTTGAGTGACAGAACTTCTTGGAGAGGATTATTCAGAAAGTAGATGGGAGGGTTGTCCAGTCGGTCTTTTCGGAGAGACATTGTAAGAGTGTGAGATTTGTCAGGATTGAAAGACATGTTCCACTTGTTTGACCAGTCTGTGATTTTGTCCAGGTCTGCAGAGAGTGAGGAGGCTGCAGACTGCCAATCTGAGGGATGAGGAATGGAGTGGCAGAGAGTGGAGTCATCAGCAAAAAGATAGAGAGGATTTTCCAGAGAGTCGGAGAGATCA